>NW_004955463.1:2655022-2714628 GCF_000276665.1 Chinchilla lanigera
AGTTCAGTTCCTGGTACCGGAGAAAAACCAAAAATTAAAAGAAAAATTCCAGAAGTAAATTTTAAATTGTAATTTAAAATTGTAATTTAATCTGTAAGTTTTAAATTGCATGCCATTTTGAGCAGGGTAATAAATCTCTCATTGTCCTGCTCCATCTTTCCTAGAATGTGATTTATTTTTTTCTACACTGGTATGCTCATTCATTAGTTGCCAGCTGCCATCTTGAACAGCAGATTGGCTGCACTGAATCACAGAGGTAGAGTTCCAGTTACCCACATTTATTTAATAATGATCCTAAAGCACAAGAGCAGTAATGCTGGAATCAGATATGAAGAAGACTAGTCATTAAATGCTTTCTGTCACTGAAAAAGTGAAAAATTTTCATTAATAAAGACAGAAAAAACACCATGTCCTGAGAATGCTAAGATCTATGATAGGAAAAATATCTATCCATGAAATTGTGAAGAAGGAAACATTCATGTTACTTTTGCTGCTACATTTCAAAATGCAAAAGTTAGAAACATGGTTCAAGATAAGTACTTAGCTAACATGGAAAATATAATGAATTCCTGTGTTTTATAGTATTCATAATTTTAGACATCTACTGAATGTTGGAATATGTCTCCTATAGATAAGGAGATATTTATTTTTTGCCCGATTTCCTGTTTCTTTGTATCCTGTTTTAAATCAAATATCTCATTAAATATAATCAATAGGGGCAATACATACTTAAAACATATTAATTTTTAATAGATGAACGTTATTTAGAGTTTTAAGTTAATAATGAGGTATATGGTTTATTCTGTGTCAGTAAAGACTTAAGCAGATTTGAGTTTCTTCTCTAAGCATCCATTATTATTTTAAAACAATGTATAAATTTCTGGGCCCACTTGAAAAATTCATATGAACTCATTAGTTCTTTGGAATTCTCCTTCATCAAAAAAGAAAAGGATCTGTCACATGAACATCATTTTTCTCCTCAGTATAAAACTAATATTGGTTTTATTTTGAAAAATTCTAACATTTATATTTAAACAATAGTATTCATTATTTCTTTCATACATTCAAATTAAATTTTAGATAATGAACAACTTAAAAGCATGAATAAAGCATGCATAAATGAATATATTCATGATCATTAGGCCTTCAGTACTATTAGAGACTATGCTAAATACTAGTACTACAGAAGTCTTAGCATTCTGTGCTACATGTTGAAATTTGCTGATGTTCCCAAATAAAATAAATGAATGAATGAATGAATGAATAAAACAAGGAAGGACAGTAAGTTTTATTTTGTTTATCCCTGTGGAAATTTCTAATATCTTTGTGAAGAAATCTATTCCTCATATGAAGAAGCTGGTCTTTAAAAGCTTTTGCTCTTTGACTTTATGATCTCATTACTAATGGAGAGAACCTGAGGAAAAGTCATTCTTAATGGCAACTCTCAGATGGCTCTGTCTGAAGAATATATTAGTGGGAAGCCGTAACCTAAGTAGATTGATATTCCCTGTGATGAACAGAATTTCTTCTGATCGCTCTTTTCCAGGCTTTTAAAAAATGTATCTCCCTTTTTCTTGGTGTAATATTCCTAGTGAAATATTTTCTTTGTGCAAATGATATTCTCTTACCTTTGGTATGCTATTATAAGTGCAAATAAACTGTATTTCCATAGGTAATATATTGATTATTTTACTAAACCAACAGTTACTGAGGGCCTCACATGAATTTTACCTATTCTAAATATGGGAAGTCAGGAAATACATTTTTCAGGATCCTTACGCTGAGAAAATTCCCAGTGTAGCAGAATGACACCAAAGGTTAACTACAAAATAAAATGCTGAGAAGCACAAAAGATTTGCCTCTGTATTTTAGGTGGAAGGGCTTAGATATTTCTTTGGGGAAACAACAACTGAGCAAATATTAGGAGATATAGGAGATTCCTGGACTGAGAAAAGTTTTTCAATCTACGAAGATGTTAAAAGCATTTACTGGAGCAGTGGTTATCAAAATTGTCAAAGGGAGTATTAAATATGCTAAGTAGTCATTAGTGTGTTTTTAAAGAAATACAGAGATAGTCATTAACCTTAAGATGATGATTAAACCAATTATATTTTGACTTTTAAAAAATTGCTCTGTATTCACTTTAAAAGATGAGTTAGAGAAGGAAAATGATTTCTATAAGACTTATTGAGGTGTTGTGCTAATAGGTATGTAAGAGTAATATGGAACATAAATGCTAATTTGGCAGAGGAAAGACAAAACCATTCATTAACTCATAAAGTATTTATTGAACCCCATCTTTCAACCTGGATAACTTTGAGGAAATACTGTAGATATCAAGCAATTGGACATAGTGTTATAAGCGAGTCTTCCTAGAAATCCAAGTCAGAAAGGGAAGAAGAATGAAGGACCTTAGGCTATATCTTAATGTTCTGACTTGATCAAATTGACTGTCATGATCATGACAACAGAAATATTGAAATGAATATGTTAGGTGTGGAAGGCATACTGTAATGAATGCTGGTGGAACATTTACTTGACAGTTTTAGTAAGTCTGGAGTGAACAGGTCTAATTCAACCAAGAGATACATTGTAGTGACCCAAAATGTGGATTACTCAACATCTGAGATTAGGTAAATTCAGAGATAGGAGAAATGCCCAAAGGAAGGGAACATGAAAGGCTAAGTCTGAGGGGTCAAAGACAAATCTTTAGCATGTATGGACAAAAATTGGGAGTTTGCAATAAAGCACAAAACCAGAAAGAAAGTTAAAATTGGAATAGTGCTTTTGAAATCAGAAAATGGAAGGACCTAAACTATTAAATGCTGCCATTGTCAAAGAAAAACAGATTTAAAAGTGTCTGATCAATTTAGTACCACATAGTTTCCCTAAATATTTTATTCTGCTTAGACTTCATAATGGGTTACTTCTATTTCTGTGTTAAGGTTGCCATGTATTTTGTTTTTTTGATAGACAAAATTATGTAGACTACCTCAGTTGGAATTATCATTAGGATTTAGTCATCTGTTCATTCAAACTTATTTATCCTTATTATTTCAATTTTAATCCTACTTTAAGTCCATTAATAACTCCTAGTTGCTGTTGTGAAATAATTCATTCTTGTGAAAGGTCACTACAAGGTTCTCTTTCATTCAATTCTTCTCATGTCTCCAACTGCATCTATCAGTATATTATCTCTCACACTCTACTATCTGACCACAGTGAGTTTCTTTCAGGTCTTCAGACATTTTCAAGCATTTATTCATCTCTAGATCTCTTTCTATGCTCTTTGATATACCTTTCATTTGACTAATTCCTTGCGAATCTTCAGCTTGTTTTTGTCCATTTTTTTCTTCCTCAAGCCTCATTTGGCTTACCAGATATTGGTTGAGTGGAATTTAATTGCGCTATGACACCTATTATGTGCTATGACATTGCACTTGCCAGGCAGGTGCTGTGCCGCTGAGCTAAATCCCCAGCCCCCATGTTCACTCTTATAGTACATCACTGGAATTATAATTCTCTACTTTCATGTATAGAACCCTATATATAATGCAATATATAAGGCAGGAAATGTGCTTATGTTTCCATTATTTGATATTCAACATCTGTGGTAGTTGAAGGCACATATATTTGCTCTACACATTTATACAAATGTATTAAACAGGGAAGGAGATTTATTATTATGAAACACGAAGAGCAATAGATTGCACAGGGGTAAAATGACAGTGGCTTTTGCTGTAAGTATATTTAGAATTATTTCTCATGATTAGAGATGTGAACCATTGTACAGGCAAAAAGGAGACAATGAAGTGGAGACTGAAATATAATATTTATTTTCTAAAGTTAGAAAAAAATTGAGTTGAGTTGGTTTATGAATATATATGTTAAGTCAGAGGATTTCCTGAGATCTATAATGGTATATCTTAATTGAAAAATTAGTGTAAAAAATTCATGCAAAGCTTGAGCCTTGAACATGAATTTTTACCTGATTTCAACAGAGTGATAATAATACTTCTATATAAAGCAGTATAGATCCCAGGCACAAAAGTTCATTTACCCTCCAGAGAGCAACTCAAATACCATGGTTCAGTTAAATTAAATAATTTTATTATTATTTCTTAATATGAAATTTTAATAAAATAATGTTTGATACTCAGATAACTTCCAACCTTCAAAGAAACATAAGTGATGAGCATTAACTTTCTTTCTGAGTACTTCTAACTTTATTTAGGTATAGATATTTATATTTTGCCCTGAGTGAAACCATGAAAAGTTGAAGAAATTGTATTTTTTCATATTTGTTTGACAATCATTTACACTTCTCAGGTTTTTTATTTTTAAATTTTAAAGAGAGTAGTAAATGAGAAACAAACAAACAAAAAATAGAACAGTAGCAGAATATGAGTATCATGAACACAAACAAATCAAAGCAAGAACATTCAAAATGATACACAGTCTCAAGACAAAATAATAGGAATCAATAGTGGTTGTTGCATTACATATCACTTTCCTCAAGTACATTGCTCAGATTACCAGATATAAGAATGAAAGTTTGCTAAATCCATTAAAGAGAATAAGAAAATAATTCTTCGATAAAACATTAGAGATAATATAGAGTTTCCTACAAAAGATGGTAGGAGTTCATCATTGTAATTCCATTGCATATTATTACATTAAAATCAGGTACTCAGACCATCAGACACAAGCGTGCAAAGTCGATCAGCACACAAAAAATTGTGAGCATTAACTGTTCATTTCAATACACCATCAGACATCAGCAATACAGTCACTGCAGCTACTCATACATACATATATATATATTTATATTTATATTTTGCCTTCCTTTGTTTTCTTTTTCTTCTTTCCTTCATCCCAGTCATTCCTTCCTTAGACCAATTTCTTTCCCTTTCCTATCATCTATTGTATGTCTTGAGTTTTACCTAGTCTTTCAGATTCCTACAGCAAGGAGACAAACAAAAACCTCTAGTTTATCTTTTTTAATAGCTGAGTAATACTCCATTGTATAAAAATACCACAACATTTTTAACCATTCCTCAGTGGATGGGCATCTGGGTTGTTTCCAAGATTTAGCTATAACAAGTTGTGCTGCTATAAACATGAGTGGCATGATGTCTTTTAATTTTTCTGGGAAAATACACAGCAGGGGAACAGCTGAGTTAAATGGGATTTCCAATTCTAATTTTGTGAGGAATCTCTAAATTGATTTCCACAGTGGTTTAACCAGTCTACACTCCCACCAGCAGTAAAGTAGGGTTTCTTTCTCCCCACAGCCTCTCCAGCATTTGTTATTGCTTGATTTCTTGAAGATAGCCATTCTTTCTGGGGTGAGATGGAATCTCAGTGTTGTTTCAATTTGCATTTTTTGAATGACTAATGATGTTGAACATTTTTTCATGTATTTATTCATTAGTATCTCTTCATTAGAGAAGTGTGTATTCATCTCAAATGCCCATTTTTGGATTGGGTCTTTGAATGTGGGGGAGACTGGTTTTCGAAAAATTCTTTATATGTCCTAGATAGAAGTCCTTTGTCTGAGTGGCAGTTTGCTAAATTTTTTCCCAATTCGTGGGTTTTCTTTTTACTTTATTGGTGGTTTCTTTAGATGTGCAAAAACTTTTCAATAAGATGAGATCCCAGTTGTTGATTCTTTGAAGTATTTCCTGTGCAGTTTGGTTTTTGTTCATGAACTCTCTGCCTACACCAATATCATCAAGATTTTTACCTACTTTCTCTTCCAATAAATAGTGTTTCTGTATTAATATTTACATCTTTGATCCAGTTTGACTTTAATTTAGTGCATGGTGAAAGACATGGGCCTAGTTTTAGTCTTCGGCATGTGGAAAGCCAGTTCTTCCAGCACCATTTATTAAAGAGGCTATCTTCTTTCCATTGAACATGTTTGGCCCCTTTGTCAAACACAAGGTGACTGAGTGTGTTTTTAGTTGTAGCTGTATCTTCTAATCTATTCCATTGATCTTCAGGTCTGTTTTTGTGCCAATACCATGATGATTTTCTCAGAGTAGTTTTGTAATATAATTTTAAGTCAGGAATTGTGATGCCTCCTGCCATTCCTTTGTTTCTGGACTGCTTTTGCTATTCTAGGCCTTTTCTGGTTCCAGATTAACTGTAGGAGTCTTTTCTCTAGGTCTGTGAGGTATACTAATGGTATTTTTGTTCGGATTGCATTGAGTCTGTACAACAGTTTTGGGAGTATGGCCATTTTCACAATGTTGGTTCTTCCTAACCATGAGCAAGGAATATCTTTCCATTTTCTGATATCCTCTTCAATATCTTTTTTCAGAGTACAATAATTTTCACTGTATAGATTTTTACTTCTTTTGTTAGACTAATTCCTATGTATTTCATCTTTTTAGATGCTATTGTGAAAGGTGTGGTTTCCCTAATTTCTCTCTCAGTCTGTTTGTTACTTGTGTACAGGAATGCTATTGACTTTTGAGTCTTAACTTTGTGTCCACCTATGGTACTGAATTTGGTTATTAAATCCATGCGCCTTTTTGGCGGAGTTTGTGGGGTCTTCTATGTAGAGTACCATGTCATCTGTGAATAAAGATAATTTCACTTCTTCCTTTCCTATCCTTATTCCTTTTTATTTCTGTCACTTGTCTAGTTACTCCAGCTAATAATTCCAAAACTATATTGAATAGAAGTGGTGACAGTGGACATCATTGTTTTGTTCCTGATTTTAAAGTGAAAGCTTTCAATTTCTGACCTTTAGTATGATCTTAGCTGTTGGTTTATCATAGACGGCTTTGATTAGCTTGAGGTAAAGGCCATCTATTCCTATTTTCTGTAGGGTTTTCACCATGAATGAGTGTTGCACTTTATTAAAGGCTTTTTCCGCATCAATGGAAATGATCATGTGATTTTTGGCCTTGGCTCTATTGACATGGTGTATTACATTAATTGATTTTTGTATATTTAACTTTCCCTGCATTCCTGGTATGAATCCCACTTGGTCAGGGTGTATAATCTTCTTGAGGATTTGTTGTATTCTGTTTGCTAGTATTTTATTGAGAATTTTTGCATGTATATTCATTAGGGAAATTGGCCTGTAGCTCTCTTTCTTGGTTGGGTCTTTCTCTGGTTTTGGTATCAGGATAATACTTGCCTCTAGGAATGAGTTGGGGAGAATTCCTTCCCTCTCAATTTCATTAAAGACTTTGGGAAGAATTGGTATTAAATGTTCCCTAAATTGCTTGTAGAATTCAGCTGTGAATCCATCAGGACCCCGGATTTTCTTCATTGGCAAATTTTTATTTACATTCTCAATTTCACTGGCAAATATTGAGTTACTCAGGATTTTTATATCTTGTTCACTCATCTGTGGTAATTCATATGTACCTAGAAATCTGTCCTTTGCCTCTGTGCTTTCCATCCTATGAGAGTAAAGATTTTCAAAGCAGGTCTTGATGATCTTCAGAATTCCCTCAGGATCTGTAGTGATTTCACCCCTTCCATTCCTTATTGTGTGTATTTCAGTTTTTCTTTCCTTTTTTTGATAAGGTTGGCTGGGGCTTTATCTATTTTATTTAATCTTTCAAAGAACCAACTCTTTGATCCATTAATTCTTTGTATTATTTTTAGTCTCCAGTTTGGTAGTTTCTGCTCTGAGTTTATAATTTCCTGCCTTCTTTGGGCTCTGGGTTTGACTTGCTCTTCTTTTTCTAGGAAATTGAGGTGTAGCATGATCGTTTATTTGCGCTTGTTCTGTTTTCCTGAGGTGAGAGTTCACCACTATAAATTTCCCTCTGAGGACTGCTATCATTGCATTCAGCAGGTTTCTGTAGATGGTATGTACTTTTTCGTTTGATTGTAAATAGTATTAAACCTCTACTTGGATTTCATCTGTGACCCATTGGTTGTTCATGAGAATGTTATTTAATTTCCAACTGTTTATGGAGTTTTTGTGTTTTCTTTTTTCATTAATTTCCAATTTCATTGCACTATGGCCTGATAGTATACATGGGATAATTACAATTCCTTTGCACTTACTTAAACATGTTCTATGTACTAGTATATGCTCTATTTTAGAGAATGTCCCATGTGCAGCTGAGAAGAATGTGTATTCTGATGCTGTTGGGTGGAATACCCTGTAAAGGTCTAGTAAGTCTATATGTTCACAAGTTCTGTTAAGTTCTGTTATTTCTTTCCCAAATTTTTTTGTCTAGCTGATCTATCTCTTTGTGATAATTGTGTGCTAAAGTCCTCTGTTATGATTATGTTGCTACTTATTTCATTTTTCATGTCTGCTAAAATTTGTCTTATATGTGGGTGCTTCTATATTTGGTGCATAGATATTTATGATTGTTATCTCTTCCTCTTGATGCTTCCCCCTCACAAGTATGTAGTGACCTTCTTTACCTCTTTTGATTGTTCTTGGTTTGAAGTACATGTTGTATGCAAACAGAATAGCTACACCTGCTTTTTTCTGGGTTCCTATCACAGAAAGTATTTTTTTTCCATCCTTTAATTTTCAGTCTGTGAACTTCCTTTTGAGATAAATGTCTTTCTTGTATATAGCATATAGTTGGATTTTGTTTCCTGATCCACTCTGCAAGTCTGCTTCTTTTGGTGAGTGCATTGAGACCATTTATGTTGATGGTTATAACGGGTATGTACTGGCTTATCTTTGTCATGGTATTTTCCTACTGTTGGATCCTTTGTTTTCCCTCCATTTCATTGCTTGCTCTGCTCTTGGTGGTTCCTTTCTGTTGTTGCTCTTGAAGTTGCAGTCTGTTTTGTCTCTTTCTAGAATATCTGTTAGTACTCTTTGGCACTCACAAATTTCTTCAGTTGTTCTTTATCATGAAAATATTTTATTTCTCCATTAAATTTGAAGAATAGTTTTGCAGGGTAAATCAATCTGGGTTGGAAATTGTTTTCTTTCAGTACCTGAAATACTTCACTCAAGGCTCTTCTTGACTTGATGGTTTGTGCTGAGAAGTGTGCCATGATTCTGATAGGCTTTCCTTTATAGGGGATCTGTTTTTGTTTTCTCTAACAGCTTTTAATATTCTGAGCTTTTGTTGAGTCTGGGATCTTGATCGCTATATGTCTGGGAATAGATTTATTTTGGTTACGGTTAATTGAAGTTCTATATGCTTCACTTATCTGGATGTCTGATTCTTTTACCATGCCTGGGAAATTTTCTGCTATTATTTCTGCAAATAGTCTTTTTGTGTAATTTGTGTTGATACCTGCTGTTTCATTAATACCTATTAATCTGACATTGTTTTTCTTTGCTTCATCTTGCAGTTCTTGAATTGTTATTTCCTGGTTCCTTGTTGTTTTTAAGAGATCCCTCCTTTCATATTCATTAGTGGCAATGCTGTCTTCAAGGTCTGAAAGTCTATCTTCAGCTTTGTTCAGATGGTTTTGCAAGCTTTCAATGGATGTTTTAAGTTTCTGGATATCTGTTTGCATCTATTTCATACCTTCTAGTTCTTTTCTATATTGTTCAGTGAAAGTTTTCATGAGCTGTCTATGCTCTTCTATTTCCTTGTCTATGCCATCTTTGTATATGTTGCACATTTGTTTTATTTTTGTTGTCATTTCTTTTTTCATCTGAGACATGATTTCTGATCTGATGTCTTCTATGGCCTGAAGGAGTTATTTCTTTACTTCAGTGGCTATCATTTCAGAAATTTCAGGTGTAATACTTCCAGGCTCTTCTGTGTTGATGTCTTCTGGTCTTGTTTTGGGTGGTGTGGCTGTTCAGGATTGCATTTTTCTCCTTAATTTTTTCATTTTTGAAGATCCAGAGGCTCCTTGGAGTGCAGCTTCACTCTCCTGATTGAGTGTGAGTGGCAGGGTGAGAGTGTGAAGATCCCCAGTACTCAGTGTAGCTCCTGTGCTGGTGAGTGGTGGCAAGGTGGGTCCTAGATGCTCCCCACCTTCTTGCATTCAGTTGGCTCCCAGTAGTGTGTGGGAAGGTTGGGGGAGGCTCACTGGCATTCCTGAGAATGTCTGGGGTTTGGCCCAGGTTCCACAAGAGTAGGTCGTGTTCACCAAGGCTTCACCTATTTCCCAGGACAAAGCGTGCTTCCCACACTGGAATGGGGGGAGGTGAGAGTGAACTTCCCAAGGCCGCTGACTCTGTCCAGGTTTCAGCTGAGCTCCCGGGGTGGGGTGTGTGTGAGTTGTTCTGACAGTGACTACCAAGGCCCTAGAAGTTGACCAGGGATCCACGTGCCTCACACCCTAGTCGGGGAGGCACCAGAGAGGCTCACTGGGGTTCCTAAAGGTGTCTGACATTCAGCACAAACCTGGCAGACACACTATGGGTGTGGCGGGTAGCCACCTAGGCCCCAGAAGGTGCCCGAGGTTTCACTTGCTTTGCGTGCTGGTCAGCCAGGCACTCCCTGGACTCACTAGGCTCCCTGAAGATATCTTGCTTGTCAGGTTTCTTTCAATAAGTGGTTTGCTTAAAAGACTCCCACTAACATCATAAAAAACCATTTTATTTTGTTATTTTTCTGCAATAATGTCATGTACTCTGGCCTTAAGAAACTATGAGAGTTATGAATGGCAATAGATCTAAAATCTAAAACAAATAAGCAGGAACATAAAATCTATTTCCCTTAAAATAGATTATAATATCCTAAACAAAGAAAACAAGCCTACTTTTCTCTCAATTCATCATTTTCTCCCTGTGAAGTCTGATATATTTATTATAGCTCTAAAAATCTTTCTATGTCAAACTGTTAGAAATTGGAGGATTTAAAAATGTATAAAGAGCTTTGAAATATCCTCTAAATGAAATATACCAGTAGAATAACTTTTATATTAAAATATATGCTATATCAAATTTTATGTCATATTTATTTTCTTAAATTATGTCCCCTGGGCATTTGGTTTGTTTCCAAGATTTAGCTATGACAAATTATGCTGCTATAAACATGGGCGCACCACTCCTATTCAATATAGTTCTGGAAATTTTATTTTATTTTATTTTATTTTTTTTTTCCTCCGGTACCGGGAACCGAACTCACGACCTTGCGCTTGCCAGGCAGGCCCTTTTGCCGCTGAGCTAAATCCCCAGCCCCAGTTCTGGAAATTTTAACCAGAACCATCAGACAAGAGAGAGAAATAAGAGGAATAAGGATAAGAAGAGAATATGTGAAATTATCATTATTCACAGATGACATGATACTCTACATAGAAGACCCCAAAAACGCCATTAAAAAACTTATAGATTTAATAACCAAATTCAGTAATTTAGCTGGATACAAAGTCAACACTCAAAAATTAATAGCATTCCTGTATACAAACAATAAACAGACTGAGAGAGAAATCAGTGAAACCTCACCTTTCATAATAGCATCTAAAAAATGAAATACTTAGGAATCAATCTGAGAAAGGAAGTAAAATAGCTATACAGTTAAAATTATAGTACTCTGAAAAGGAAGATGGAAGAGGATTTCAGAAAATGGAAAGATATGCCTTGCTCATGGATAAGAAGATCCAACGTTGTGAAAATGACCATACTCTCAAAATTGTTGTACAGATTCAATGTAACCCCCATTAAAATTCTATTAATATACCTCACAGATCTAGAGAAAACATTCCTAAAATTCATCTGGAACCAGAAGAGACCTAGAATAGCAGAAGCAATCCTGGGAAACAAATGAAATGCAGAAGACATTACAATCTGACTTGAAAATATATTATAAAGATACTGTGATAAAAACATGAATGTTTTGAATGGTGAAATCAGGAGCGAGAACAGCATGTTCGTATGTGAGGCAAAATAACAGCTACTATAACTGATCAACTGAATTAAGTGTTTTGGATTTAATTTAGCATTAGGGCTCTTTTCTAATTTGAAGATATGTGATTCTTATAGTCTACTTTGCTTGCATATAAACTATTGAATTAGAAGATAAAAATAAGTTAGTAACAATCAGAAGTCCAATAAGTATTAAGATTTGGTATTCTCCTCTTAGTAGACATAACCAGCGACATTTTGGAGATGGTGCATTTCCTAATGCACAGAAAGATATATAAAATATAACTCCATGACTTATTTTTGTACTAGTTAAAAAGAAAAGGATTTTAACAAATAGATGGCTTTGCTAATACATTTATTTTGCTGTAATAACGTTTCCTTCATATTTTTTATGTGTTAAGCAATTTTACATTTAATCATAATATTTAATGAGCTGTTATATCCTTTTTAGGTGAGAGAAAACTATAAATCTTTGAAGGACAAGAAGTGACTTACCTGAAGTCACAGATCTAATACAGTTGTACAGTACATTCACTGTAGCAATTAATTTGTTTATCCAATAATTTAGGCTCTTTCTATATAAAAAATAAAAACAATGGCAAAATAAAATGTTAAAGGAATAATGATATATGATATATTCATAAAATATTAATGGAACTTAATTCAACATTCAGGGTGCTACACTTCATAAATATCATGTTACAATAGGTACAAGACAGCTCTAGAGAAGGAATGCATGGCATTTGAAAATTTTTCTTTCTTTTTGATATTAAATTCTTAAACAAAATTACTTCTTTTATCATAGCAATATATGTGCACCCATGTTTATAGCAGCACAGTTTGTAATAGCTAAATTGTTGAAGTGAACCAAATGCCCATCAACTGAGGAATGGATAAAAATATTGTTGTATTTTTATATAATGGAATATTACTCAGCTATAAAGTCAGGTGAACTCAAGGCTTTTATAGGTAAATGGACTAGAGACAATGCTCATAAGTGAAAAAATCAGACCCACATGTGTAAATACTGTGTTGTCTCACTAGCGTAAGAATCTGAAAAAGTGAATAAAATCCAAAATTACTTTTTAAATGATATTTTAATTTATACTTATTGTTATTTTAAGCAATTGCAAAACAACTTTTATTCTTGCTTCTTAATGAAATATTATTTACTTACATAGTGATTTTATACAAATACTTTTATTAATGTATTCAGTTTATATTTATTCATTCATCATGTTTGTTTCCTCCATGTAGAGATTTGTGTGGCTTTTCTTTCCTTTGTGTCACAATATGACCTATTTGCCTTGACTATTTTATCAATATAGAAGGAGACTATGAGATTGCAAAAACAAATCAAGATTTCACAGTAACCAATTCAGTGATTTAAGCTATATTTTTAGCCCATCAAACAGATGACAGTCTTATTATATTTAAAATTTTAATCACATATATGTATATATCAAATATGTAGCTGAGAAGTGTTATATTTCTGAATAAAATTTTCCAGTTTATTTTGCCTGAGTAGGAACACTTCCAATGTAGGACACATAATCTACAACTTCTTTAAAATAAATGTATATTTTATTGAAGGTGTGAATTAAATAACTAGTTAATCTCTTGCTAAGCTTACTGAATTATAAGCTCCTTATTGGAGCTACTTTAAATATTTTTGTATTTCTTTAGCTAATCTCTCTGACATTTTCTTATTCATTCAATTTTCAAAATGTACATGAAGTCTTAAATATTAACATCTACTTATATTACAATAAAATTATGCATTAAAAATAGCTACTCTTGAATTGTTTGTTACCAAATAATTTAATGTTAATAAAAAGCTGTATTTTAAAACAATTTTAATACAACCACTAACAAAATGGTAAGAAATATAGTTTGACTGTTGCAATAATGTAACAAACATTACATGGTATTCACCAAATGTTATGTAGCTATCACTCATGCTTCTTTTCTTTAAAAAACATGTATATTTATTCAAATTATATATATATATACACACACACACGTATATATGCATGTATATATATATATATATATATCTTTCAAACATTTAGTTGTAAAGTCTTTTTAGAAGTCTGTAGTTCCTTACGTTCAATTATATTATTTGTTTTATCTTATCTTCATTTTAAGGGCAATGTTATATCTTTCAATATTCTCCAATACAGTATCTTCCCAGATAGGATGGCTTGGTATCTATATTAGAAATGTCATTCTGTTTTCCTCAGCCTGAAAGTTTTAAACAGTTAAAGTTCATGGTGCTCATAAATATTTAGAGTCAATTTTCTTTTGGCAGGGGGAAGACATGAATGCAAGTGGTTGCTAATTTCAGTGGTATAAATACTCCAAGAGTTTCAAGCTACTGACATAATGCCACTGGTTGTAGACGTATAAAGAGAATCTCACAATTAACTGTGATGAGAAAGTAATAGCCAGCTCTAGCATACCACTTATTATTCAAAACAAAATACTCTTGCTTAAGAATTCTTATGCATTTTACATTATTACTACTTTAACATGACCTATTGATTTAATAATCATTTTAGTCAGTTCAGTCTCCTCAGCCTTATGAAGCATCACATCTGCAAATGTCATGTTGGAGATTTGAGGGATATAATAGATAATACTCCCCTTACATATGTTTTTAGAAAACAATATGAAGCTAGAAAAGAAGATTGAGAATGAAAATTACTTTCTATTAATAAAATTAAGTTAAGAGCCTGGCATATGACTCAATGGTAGAACAAGACTGAGTGAGAGGTTGCTACAGGACATGCTTCGTCCTTAGAGCCAATATCAGCCATTTCTCTTCTCTACACTCAGCACACTGGAGGTAAATATTTTTCAACAGAGCAAACATACTTGTCCAGCTTTATGAATTTAGGTGGAAGGAGGAGAAGGAGAAATAGAAGGAAGAGGAGGAAGAAGAAGAGGAGGAGAAGGAGAAGGAGAAGGAGTAGAAGAAGAAGAAGAAGAAGAAGAAGAAGAAGAAGAAGAAGAAGAAGAAGAAGAAGAAGAAGAAGAAGAAGAAAAGAAAAAAGAAACAAAGAAAGAAAGATTGAATCACATGTGTATCTTTGCTAGATTAGTATACTTACTTGAGAATCATAATAGATTATTGCTTCACAGCTACAGGATTCATTTGGCTTTGATGGGGAGAAGTAAGAGATGGACAAACAGAGGCTGCATTTAGGGAAAAACCAATCCTCATGGAAATTGAACCCTGGGTAAAAGATATTTACCTGTAACATATGTGAGATCATACCACATATGAAGTATAATCAATAATTTTTATGAAGATTCAAAAATATTTTGAAGTTATAATAAAAACAACTTTGCCCTTAGGCCCCCTCCACACACTTTGCCTCATTTGGAGCACGTTTCCCATCATTCCTGCCATTTTTTGGAACAATTCTAGAACTTTCCTGAGTGCCTTTACATGGCTACCTAGATGTATCTGAACTAAGTCAAAACAATTCAAAATGACCTTTCCTGGTCATTTTTGACTTTGGTGAAGAACCAGGTGTTGGATGACCCCAGATCTGGTGAAAAAGGTGATTGAGGACACATCATAATGTTTTCATTTGAGAGAAATTGTCATAAACACTTGAGTCAATTCAGAATATTGAGGTAACTCAAAGATACGAAAGAGCAGCTCCAAAACTGCTGAAGAAAGTAGGAAGAATGATGTCATAAGTGTCTCAGAAGCAAGATGGAACATTTTGAGGGGGCATTAACTGCATGTGTCTTTTACTGTAATGATCTTTACTTTAAACATTGATGCACTTTTGATCACACTTCATATTCTATTGTCAAATTGGACTCACAAGAATCAGAAATATTACCTACCATACATATTTATTTTAAGGAAACAAACAATTACAATTGACTAAAAAATCTCCTTATGTAGAAAATCTATCTGATCCTGATCCCAGAACTAAAATTCAAGATGTCTAAGTAAAACATGACTGTGACTTCGTTACTTATATAAAAGACGACATTGTGTCATGAAGCGTGTCCTTTCACCCATTGATAGTTACAATATATTTCAAGTCATACATTCAAAAGTATGTAGGGTTCATGTGTGATTACCATAAAAAGTCCTAAGTGAGCCAGATATATCATGCTATAAGCATTCTGTAGTTAAATATCCCCCGTTAGTAAATATTATTAATGTATTTAGCAGTTCTGTTATTAACGCATTCAAATAGAGATTTAAATACATCATTTCCCTTCTTTCTTTGGGAAAAATAAACCCTCTTGCAAAGAAGAGACTGGACGGAATTCTCTGCTAATAGTTTAATACTCAATGTCTTATGCACTTATAATTTTCTCATGAACCTAAACTATTAAGGACTGTGTTAAGCTTAGCAATTTCATTTTTGATGGGTTTATCTGCACATAGCAAAGAAAAAGGATAATGGGTTGAATATATAGTGTAATTGCCTTTTAGATACACTTTCAGTGATTATTTTAATTATTGTTAATTTGCACATATTTTAACCTAGTAGTCACTCAAGTAATTAAAAAGTAAACCTCACTGGTAGTTATTTTAGCAGACATTTGACACAGTGATTTACTTACATAGCAATCACAACATGTACCTATTTTATATCCCTTTTACTTTGAAGAATTTGAGACATAGAAAGGCTGCATCATTTATTTTTTGATTTGATTTGATTTGATTTTTTGGTACCGTGAATCGAACACAGGACCTTGTGTTTGCCAGGCAGGCGCTTGTGACTCTGAGCTATATTCCCATCCCAAGGCTACAGCATTTAGTATGTGCAGAATTGACAATTAAATTAAAGTCTGCCTGACTCTGACAGTAGCTATTTCTATGATTAAAAAAAGTACTAGTAGATATGCCTCCTAAGAAAGGTTACATATTTGTTGCCGGTAGATTAAATTTTCTTTTAGTTCTGGCTGAGTCCTTTTTCCTCAGAGGTGCCTTTTAAAAATTAAATACAGTTTAAAAAATAAATATCACTCATTGAAGTGTAAATACCTCTGAAATTGATTTTAATTTATGGATTGAGTGAATCGTAGGAGCTAAAGGAAAGGTCATATTTTTATATAAAATCTATAATTTTAGTATACTGTAGATTCTAGAAGCAATATCTAGATCCTAGGCTGCATAGACAAGACTCAAACACAGTTCCTTTTTTCTAACTCAGAGTTTTGAATATTTACAAGGAAGGATAGATAAACTTGCTGTGATAGCAGAGAATTCGAATTTGGCTCATATAGGGAGATACCCAAAGTGGAAAGTGATTTGGTATTAGAAGAGAGAGTATTACTTCATGCTGTTGTCTTTACCAGTGCTGTTTTGCAAATAGAAATGTTTCCTGAACAACTGTTTGACAAATGTTTATCACTTTCATTTGAAAGCATGGTGATTTCAAGCCATAGAATTTAGCACTTTATTAGTTTTACAATTGATGCAGAACCTTTGTCTTGGGATAATTACCTTTGTGAAGGCTTTTACCCACGTTTAGATTTAGTTGCTACTTATGAGAAGCTTTTCCTAGTAGTGTGTTTTGCTTTTAGTTCCTGACATTTGCACAAAAAGGATTACATACAGGAGACATTGGAGTGTTATAATCCTATTGAAGAAAGATGTTCAATGTAAAATATTTTTGTAATGAAATTTTTAAAATTAAGAAAAATTTAAGAGATACATATTGTTACATTTTTATGTTCATGCTTCTTCATAATAAAGACTGGATCTTTTTGAAATGATTTGTTTGAGGTTGGATCAAACTGCAGCTCTCAAAATGATAACAAATAAAAATGACCTATGTGTTTATTATGTCTACAATCTTTACCTGAGTTCTAATGCAACATTTAGTACTACTCTAAGAGCAAACCCAACTGACCATGATGCCAACCTATTTCTAACATTAGAAAGAATACAAATAAATTGAGAAATTGTGATATATGGGCTTAATGTAAACTTCCTCACATTGTTCAAAAAAGTACTTCAAATCTAAAATGCTGAGTTTATTACTTTAATTATGGAAAGTTGCTTGTTTCCTGTTGAGATTCTAATATTTCTTTTGGTTTTGGTTTTTCTCCGGTGCCGGGAACCGAACTCACGACCTTGCACTTGCCAGGCAGTCGCTTTGCCACTGAGCTAAATCCCCAGCCCCTGAGATTCTAATATTTCTGAGAGAGGTAAATATATATCTAGGTTAATATCCAAGCCCTTTCTCTCTTATTTTCTAAAATCAGACTTTCAGGGCTCAGAGATCACCACAGACGTTTTAAAGGAGCAGTTACCAGAGTATTTATTGTGGGTATGGGTATTTTGTTACACAAATCAGCTCTTTACTGATGTCCAAAATCTATAATGACCATTCAGAAAGTAACATGAGAATATTTCCTCAAATATAAAAGTATAGAAATGGAAAATAAGGAATGACTATATTTATATATTGCCCCAAATTCTTTATTTAATCAATACCATGAAGCAAAAAAAGAGAATAAATTATTTAATATCCGTTCTTGATGTTAGAGAGTTTTAAATACAGAATGTTATGAGAGTAGCACAAGGTATAAAGTGCACCAAATCACTGGAAAAAAGCACATGAAAATGCATCATTTTTGAAATTTACATGTAGATGTTCTTAATCTGGAGTCTATAAATGAGTTAGGGGATGTATAATCCCTCTGTAATGAAGATACATTTTATATATTTGTGCTGACATAGCCCTAGGAGATGACTTATTACTTTTACCACAGAAAGATGTAGTAGATGAATGAAATGAAATTTCAGAGAGATTTCTCAATATAAGAATAAGAAAAAAGAAAGTTTATGTTAACTTGTACTTTTCCAAATAGTTAAATTTTCAGGTAATACAGATTTTAATTTTAACGTCAGTTAGTTATTTTCTAAATGTAATTATTCAATCATATTCCAAATGTTAACTTCAAGATCTGACATTGTCTAGCAGAATAAGATTGATGGTTTGAAGGGTAACATTTTTGTGCCCTCTCATCTTTGTAAGATACTGAAGCAGCAAATCTTCACTTGCAGAGAAAACACGTGAACCATCATGTTAGTGGAATACCATAGGAAAGCATCCCAAGCTGAATGTGTTACACCACATCAATTTATTGACTCACCTATCTAGAGATTAGAAAAATAGAAAAAAGATGTAAGCAGAGTTGTTTCCTTCTGAGGTGTGTGAGGGAAAACTTCCATGCATCTCTCCTAGAAATTTAAAAGGAATATTGGCATCTTTTGCTTTGTGGTAACACCAATCGTCACGTGGCATTCTCCTCATTTAATTTTATTTTCCAATTTCTCTTCCTCATAAGGATGAGACTCATACTGTATTAGTAGCCCACTTTTCTTCAGTGCCACCTCATCCTAATATTACTAATTATATCTGTAATGATGCTATTTTCAAGTAAACTCTCATTCTGAAATACTGGAAATTTGGACGGCAGGAAATGCATTACAGTGGGGGAACAATCCCTCCCAGAGAAGCCAGAAACAGATACTAAATCTAAAGCTTGTGTTATCTAAACATTAATGAAGAGCAAACTATAACACAATAGCCCTTGTGATATTTAAAAGATATAGGAAAGAGATATAGCAAAACATGTGATATTAAGTCATGTGAATCTTGACATTTGTCAAACTCACATTTAACATTTTAAAATAGAAGTCATTACTTCGCAAAAGCTGCCATAGCAATGGGATACATGTGCTCATTTCTTTTAAATGGACTTTGACTTTTGATGCTACCTAAACTCATTTTTTTTATTTCTTATTAATTTACATATTTGAGTTAACTTTTAAGTGTTTAAGAATATTGTGAATTCTACTTTGACCTTTTGAGGTGATGACAAATATGCTGTCTTTTATGTCATACTCAATCTTAATGAAATAATCTGCAACTCATCTGTGTCTGTGAATGTGAAGAATAGTACAGGACACACAATTTAAAATTGGAGAAGTATTTAAAAATTGTTTCCAAATGATGGTCAGTTTGTTAATAGTTAAAATATTCTCTGTGAGGGGCTGGGGATTTAGCTCAGCAGCAAAAGCGCCTGCCTGGCAAGCGCAAGGTTGTGAGTTCGGTTCCCGGTACTGGAGAAAAAACCAAAACCAAAAAAAAAAAAAAAAAAATATTCTCTGTGATATGAAACTTCAGTATATTTGTTCCTATATACAGTCTGCACAAATTACAATGGAAAATTTTATAAAAAATAATACATGGTTAAAAAAACGAACTGTATCATGAATTGTACATCGAGAAGGCATGGTTCTAAGAGCAGTAAAGTGGATACTGTCTATTTCTTTTCTAAAAACCCTGTGTAAGGGCTGTAGTTCAGCAGTGAAGTTCTTGCCTACTGCGTACAGACCGGTGGTTTTGATCCCGTGCTACTAAATTTTAAAACATTGAAAAGTAAAGAGATAAAGCCAGTTCTCTGGACCAAGTGGCCATCCATCAGGAGATGCTGCTCCTGTAAAATGTCACCAGATGTTCCATGGAAAGGAAGCAGTAATCAGTTATAAATATTTCCAAACATGTGATCTAATCGAGACGTATTGTAGTATATTAAAAAAACATTTTGAATTCTCCTGAAAGAATAACTTATTCTTAAATTATGGAACACTGAAGAGATTGAACAAATTTCTGCATGTTATGTTGCAGCAACAATATTATTAATTTAAATATCAAGTAAAGTGACAAAGCAAAAAATTTGTGTCTATTAATTTGTACCATAAGATGCTTTTAAACATTTAAAAATTGAAACAGATGAAAGATCATAACTAAAGAAGTCATGTGTGTGACTGAGCACATCAAGAATGATAACTTAAAATATAAAAAAATGTGTATCTTTTTGAGAAACTATTTTTTGGAGGACTTGATGTCAGAAATGGATCATGAGGATGAAATCGATGTTTCCTTAATGTTACGGCTTGTATCTAGATATTCCTCAAAGCCTCATGTACTCATAGGCGGGTCTTTTGGAAGTGACTGGACCATGGATGTATGATACTGGGTTATTCTGCAGAAAGGTTTAGCACAGTTCTGGGCATGGATGCTCGATTTACTAAAGAGAGAAATGGGTGTGAGTGGCACCAATCAATAAGGTTTTAACCTGGATAGACTAAAAAGGGAAAGAAGGAGGGTATCTCACTGTCTACTGCCTGCCATGCTGTAGAGTGTTTCTCTTCTTCTGTGCTCCTGTACCATGTCACCCTGCCTTGGAGCCAGCTACCGCTGGACTGAAACTTCCACAAACTGTGAGCTACACCATTTCTCCTTTAACTTCTGGGTGTTAGGTATTTTGTGCCAGCAAAAGGAAAATAACTTACATATTTATAATTATTTTTTTTATTTTGAATTTGCATCAAGAAAACTACTAGAATCATGGGTATGTATGGGAAGTGAATACTATTATTTATTTTTATTCAATGCTTTCATTGTTGTTTTCATTTACAAATCCACTCATTTTATTTTCTAAACTCTCAGGTAACTTCATTCAATTCCAATTAACTTGGTAAAAGAACAATTAAAATTCCAAAGAAGTCATTTCCTTGGAATTATAAAACTCTTACTAGTACAGCTTTCAACAGAGATGGGTGATTGACTAAAATTTATTTTCTAGATTTGTGAGTTCTGGCAGTGTAAGCTCTTTGTGGAAATGTCATACCTGTGTCTACAAAGGAACCCAAAAAATTAAATACACATGCGTATATTCTATATTTTAGGAGACCCCAAAAAGGACACTAGAAGCCTTCCATATTGAATAACCAAATTCAGTAACATAGCTGGATACAAAGTCAGCACTCAAAAAAAAATTGAAAGCATTCCTGTATAAAAATAACAAAATTCACTGAGAGAGAAATTAGGAAAATCATACCTTTGACAGTAACATAAAAAAATGAAAAACTTAAGAATAAATCTAGCAAAGGAAGTAAAAGTCCTTTAGGTTGAAAACTATAGTACTCTATAAAAGGAGATTGAAGAGAATTTCAGAAAATGAAAAGATATCCTTTGCTCTTGGGTAGGAGGAAATAACATAGTGAAAAAGGCCATACTTCCAAAATTGTTATACAGGTTTAGTGCAATCCTGATCAAAATACCAGTTGCATAACTCACAGAATTAGAGAAGACCATTGTAAAATTCACTTGAACCAAAAAAGACCCAGAATATTAAAAGCAATTCTGTGCAACAAAAGCAAGGCAGAGGGCCTCACAACACCCGACTTGAAATTATACTACAAAGCTACCACCTTAAAAACAGCATAGTACCAGCAATAAAGACCTGAGGATCGGGGCTGGGGATTTAGCTCAGCGGCAAAAGCGCCTGCCTGACAAGCGCAAGGTGGTGAGTTCGGTTCCCGGTACCGGAGAAAACCCAAAAAAAAAAGACCTGAGGATCAATGGATTGTATTAGAAGATGCAGAAACAACTTCACACACAGTGAGACACCTTATCTTTGACAGAGAGTCCAGATGCTATCACTATAAGATAGACTTTTTAGTAAGTGGTTTTGGAAAAAATAGCTTTACATATGCTGAAGATTAAAGCTAAACCCATATCTTTAATCATGTACTAAACTAAACTTGAAATGGATCAAAGATCTAAATATTAAAAGAGAAATACTACACATGTTTTTTTAAATTTTATTTTGAAGAGAAAAATAATTCCAAACAAGATAATAAGAGCATAACAATGGTTATACATTGCATATTGTTATCTTTAAGTTAGTTGTGCAGAGTATAAGATATAGGCATTTCATTGTCCCAACAATATAATCACAAACTTTCTTTTCAATGAATTTACAGAAATTAGTAGTACAACTCTCTTATATATATATATATATATATATGCCGTTTCTTTCTTTTGTCCTTTCCCCAACCCCAGTGTCTCTTTTCTTTTGAATAATTTTTTATTTTCCCATTTCACAATGTTTATTGTACATTTTGGATATTATTTACTCTTTCAGATTTTAACATGAGGGAGATAATACAATGTTTACACACATGTTTTATTTATTTCACTTATGAATATGGTCTGGATTTGCATCTATTTACCAATAAAGGTCTCCAATATATCCTCCTTTATGGTTGAATAGTACTCCATTGAATAAAAATACCACATCTCTTTGTCCATTTCTTCTTTGATTGGCATTTGGGTTGTTTCCAACATTTATCTATTACAAATTGTGCTGCTATAAATATGGGTGCACTTATATTGCTGTAGTATGTTGTTTTTAATTTTTCTGGGGGGATATCCAGAAGAGAATAGCTGGGTCAAATGGAATCTGTAATCTTAGTATTATAAGGAATCTCCACATTGATTTCTACAGTGTTTGCTCCAGCCTGCATTCCTACCAACCATTCAGAAAAGTTCCTTTTTCCACACAGCCCTATCAGCATTTTTTATTGGCTGATTTCTTGATAACAGCCATTTTTTCTGGGCTGATATGGAATTACAATGTTATTTTAATTTGCATCTCTTGAATGACCAGTGGTGTTGAAGAGTTTCTCATATATTTATTTGCTGAGAAACACTAAATCTGATGAGAAATAGAATAGGTAGAAGAGTTGAAGTCATAAGTGCAGGTAAAGACTTTATGAACAAAACCCTGGTATCACAGGCAATATTATAAAGAATTCACCTTCTCATACTCTGATGGAGAATCAGAAAAAGAAAGAAATAAGAACATAAGCCTACCCTCAAGAAGCATACAGGAAGATCCCATAGTGTTAAACCCAATGGTCACACCTCAAAATACATTCTTATTTCACTATCAGTTCCATTTGAAATTTGCTCCTGCTTCTTTCTTGATGCATTTTCTTTTTTCATTGTCAATAAAACACATAATCTGAGTCTTCCTCCAAATTTTCCAATTAATCAGCCTCTGAACCTTGGCTACCATCTTTTCTTTTGCATCTCTTCTTTGAGAAGGGCTCCAGGGCTAAGGTCTAGGGTTCCTTTTCCTTTTCCATATCCTTTTTTTAAAAATTTCAGTCAGGTTTGGATCTCTAAATTACCTCAGTAGAATGATTTATATCTCAAATTTGTGTGTATAAAACAACTAACTCCATTAAACTTCAGTTTCATTTATCCACTTAGACCTCTAAAACATAAAACCAGAATTCTTTTGTTTACCATAAAACAAATTTTAGTAAGTGGTTTTGGAAAAAATAAAATTTTGTTCCAACTCTGTCCAACTTAATTTATCCTTATTTTATTACTTTAGTAGTTTCGGACAAATATGGGTGTGATACTTGTGTCTTCTTTGTCTCCATGTAAATTGTTACAAAGTCCTTTTGCTCTGTCTTCAAATTATGACATTTCATGTCCTGTGTACTTCTCATAACAAGTATGGCTATGGTTCCGGAACAGCATCCATCACCTCTTGCTTGTGTTAATTTATTTGCTTTTTAGTGAGCCTCTAATAGTTACATTATCTCATCCATCTGTTCAAATTTCTCCACTGGGGCTCTTTTTATCAAGTAAAATATAATTGTGTGACAATTGTTACACGGTCTGCCTCTAAATCCTACTGTTTTTACCCTTCTATCTTGTACTATTATTGCCTCCTGTTTTTATCATGACTACTTTGATCCTGCTGTCTCTATAATATTACAGCAGAGTTTCTGCCCTCTGGCTTCCATATTGGCCCTTGTTTCCATTGGAATTAAAGTATCTTCCTTCAGTCTTCTATATGGAGTCTTTTGAGTTGAAATTCAAACACCATCATCTTCAAAGGCTTACTTATGCTAATCTGTCTCAAAGTTCAGTGGGCCTTCTTTGACCCAGTAAATAGATTGTGCTATTTCAATCATCTGAAGAATTTGTGTAACACACTATATAATATACACTTTAAATTATTTTTATTATTTATCTTCCATTATAAACTACAAACTTCATAAGGTAGATATTTGGGTTACTTTATTGACAAATTATAAGTGTTTAGAACAGTGCTTGACCCACCCTTGCTATTCTTAATATTGTTTTGATATGTGAAGTGGAAAGAAGTTAATTTATTTTCTATTTTCAATTAAGAAAGTATTACCATTTTATTGAGATAAAATTGAAGCCATGAAAGCCTAGGGGCTTCAAATGTCTTATTGTAAGAGAAAATCATGAATATTCTAAGTCCCATTGTATTTTCATATGTCATGTGAAATAAGCCCATATCTGTGGAAGTAACTCTTACACTTTTTCATTTCTATACACACACACACAAATGCACACATATATATCATACCAATTTACAATCTGATGTTCTTCTGATATAAGACAATTTTAAAGTATTTCTTCCAGTGTCTATTATTTTTTTCTTTTTCTCTCTTCCTTCTATCCTTTTCCTTCTCAACCTAGCTAAATACTCCTTCTCTGCGAAATCTCAGAATACACTGCATCACTCACTGGATATCTTATCCTCTGCTAATTTCCCTGTTCTTTGAATTTCAAGTGCATTTATGCTTAGAACTATAAAGCTTAGAAACAAGAATCCTTGACTTTTTTGCCAAAGCACATTTCTAGAAATGTACTACATATCTCAGCTTTTCTAAGCAGATAGAATTTTCTGACAAAAACATTGCCTTAATAAACCTTAACTATGATTAATGAGGGATAACAAAATACAGAAAAGAGAAATACCTGAGGACACTTGTGTAATTCCCCAAACAGTATAAAATAATGGAGATAGTGGACATGTGGACTCTCCCAAAGGCTGTAATGTTGTTTTCAGGTATGGATAAAACTAATGTAGTGTTCTTATGTGAGGACGTGGTTTAAAAAGTACAGATGTTAAGTTAGAACACTGCTATTAAATAAAATTCACACATATTTTACATTTTTGGTACATTTCTTAATTACTTTCGTGTAACTTGAACAAAGTTCTATATTTCCATACTTGAAGGACAGATGTATTTTGGTTCATGGTTTTAGACCATGGTCAGCTAGGTCTAAGACAGAAGCAATAAAGCAGAAGAACATGGTGGAACAAATGGTGCTCTTTAGGCAACCAGGAAGCAAGAAAGGAGGGAGAGGTGAGGAAAAGAATATACCTTTCCAAACACACAAGCTATTTGGGCCACTTTAGATCTAAACCAGTATTAAAAGATTTTGGGAATAAAGTTTTATTAAAAGTTTTTTGGGAATAAAGTTTGAAACTCCAAGAAATGCTTAAGCTGATACTTCCTTTACTCACAAGTTAAGATTAATCATGTTACTTCATATTAGAAATATTTCTTTCATAAATGTCTAGATTATTCATGAAATTATTGATTAGTATAACAAATTATATTGAAAGCCTGTGAAAATGGGAAAAGGAGGAAATAAGTAACTTTGTTACTAAGAGATAGGAGAAAAAAAAATTAAAATTTCTGCAGAGCAGAGCTGAAGCTATTAATACTTAGAGTTTTACCATGCTTTCCTGATCATTGCCATGGTTTAGAAATAAGAATCTGGTTATACCTAGAAAAAATTACAGATGTGCTAATAACTACCAATTTCCTTTCAGAATACAGAATTCCCCTACATGAAGATTATTTACACAAATTGTACATATCCCCTAGGCAAGGATATTTCAAATAATTTTCATAAATCATATAAATTTTATGTTAGATGACTTGCATGTTTTGGATAATAATATTTTTATAATTTTAGATTAAAATATAGAATTTATTTATACTTATTTGTCAAAGTAAATAATAGAGAGACATTGCATGTGGGAAGATAAAACTAGAGAACCATAAATTTTTCTCATTATTATTTGATCTTTATTTTATTATTATTTTTATCTGCAGTTTTCTGGTAATCTTTGTCACTGTGAGCTGTTAATAGAATGTATAATCCATTTGATAAATTAGAACCAGAAATCAATGCTAATCAAGCAGCAAAGGGGAAGAGGTTAGAAAATATTGAGTAGAATGAAAATGGATTAGACACACAAACACAATGGTTATAAATGCATACATATATATTGTTTCTAAATTGTGAAATAGAATTGATTTCTTAAGCTAAGTGATGATAAAACATTCATTGAAATATTAGTCTTTATTGTTAGTAAGTTGCTTTATTTAAGAACATATCCTCCAAATCCAACCCTTACAAATCTCTGTTTGAAAAAGGTCCCAGAAATGCCACTCTTACTGTTCTGCTCAGGTGCCACTTACACAATCAGATGTGACTTATAAAACCACTTCAGAATCCATCATTTGTGAGCAGTGTACAGGGTCTTGCAGTGTGTTTTTCTTAGCATATTTATGTTTGTTGAAAGACAATCTTGAGGCAAACTAAGTTTTGCATAGCTTCTTTGAAGAGAGAATAATGAATAATTTGGTCATCACTCAGACCCAGAAGAGATTTCTGAGTTCAACCTGGTAAGAGTCAGCAGTGAGCTTTTGAGGTTGGACACAGAAGTAATGTAATGAAATCATCTAGTTGGCTGCACGGTGTGTTGAACTGCTGCTTGTGATTGGTTGAAGCATGGCTATTTATTACATTCCCAAGTTAGATTTCCATTTGTTTCCATGGTAAGTTAAGCTGGAGTTTGTTATGCAGCTACTTAAAGCAAGGAGACCGTCTCACACTAATAGCCTCCTACTTGTTTAATTTACTATACTGTTAAGAGAGAGGGGTTTAAATGTGAATATGAGCATAATTTCTCTACTATTGTCAAAACAATATCTTAAATAAAATTCTGTAGTATGGAAAGTCACCAAAAATCCCACCATTAAATTCAATAGCACATTCTTTGTATAATACAGAGCAAATAGTGATAAAAATTTTATTGTCAGTACTTATTTATACACACATGTTATTATTCATTTTCTTAGTTTATTAGATCCTATACGCTACAAATGTATCCTCCATTACTTATTCCCTCAGCTATCTTCTCTTATAAAAAGTGTACTAGTCTTTATTTTTTTTGGTCTTTCTATATATTTCTTCCCTCTAGTCAAACCTTCTTTTCTTGTATTAAAGCATTTTCCAGTTCAACATAATATCCATTGGTAGTACCAATTTAAAAATTTACTAGAATCTGTGTATGGGTAAAGTTTGAAACTGGAATTGAAATTAGTCAAGCAACCATGCATTCACAGGAGTGTCTCAGATATTATATAATATATATCTAATATAAAAGGCATAGAGAGAAAAAGTCTCTATAAAATTATGTATATATAAATTGTCAAATATAACCATACTTACAATTTCACCTATATACACACATTTGTTCTTAATAGACATTTTAATTTTTAGTTCAAAAGGTATTTGGTATTATCTGATGCTATTCAGTCTTAATTAGACTTTTGTTAAAATAGTTGAGGTACTATGGCCATTTTCACTGTTTTGGTACTCTATCGAAGAGCAAGGGATGTCTTTCTGTTTTTTGATATTCTCTTTGATCTCCTTTTTTAGGGTATTGTAATTTTCACTTTACAGATCTTTCACATTCTTTGTGAAATTGATTCCTAAGCGTTTCATTTTTTAGATACTATTATGTGTGCTTTCCCTAGTTTCTCTCTGTGACTTCGTTGCTTGTGTGCAGGAATGTTATTGATTTTTGATTGTTGAATTTGTATTCCATGACACTACTGAATTTGGGTATTAAATCTACAAGTTTTGTGGTAGAATTTTTGTAGTTTTCTATTATACAGATTTAATGTAATCCCAATCAAAATACCTTTAGCATACCACACAGACCTAGAAAAATAGTTCTAAAATTCATTTGGAATCAGAAGTGGTCTAGAAATGCAAAGTATTTCTAGGCAACAAAAGCAAGTCAGGGAATATCATAATTCTATACCTGAAATTATACTAGAAGGCTACTGTGAAAAGATCAGCATGATACTGGTGAAAAACAGACCTGAGGATTAATGGACCAGAATAAAAAATGCAGACATAACACCAAACATACCCAGCCACACTATCTTTGACAAAGGGGCCAGAATGTTCACTAAAAGAAATATATTATTTAATGAATGATGCTGGAAAAACTGGCTTCCCACATGCCGGTGCCTAAAACTAGACCCATGTCTATCACCATACACTAAATGAAAGTGAAAATGAATCCAAGATATAAATATTTAAATAGAAACACTAAATTTACTGGAAGACAAAATAGGTAGAAATCTTGAATATATAGATGCAGGC
Organism: Chinchilla lanigera; assembly: GCF_000276665.1. NCBI lineage: Eukaryota > Metazoa > Chordata > Mammalia > Rodentia > Chinchillidae > Chinchilla > Chinchilla lanigera. The sequence continues at coordinate 2,683,955 of NW_004955463.1, forward strand.
AAGGCTTGATGAACAAAACCCAGACTGCAAGGGAAATATTACAAAGAAACAACAAGTGGGATTTCACTTTATTAAAAACTTTTGCACAACAACAAAAAATCACCAGCAGAATGAAGAGATAACGAATAGAAGGTGAAAAATTATAATGAGTTTTCCCTCATATGCAGAACTTCTGTCTAGAACACATAAAGATTTGAAAAAAATCAGACATCCCAAATTCAAAAACCCAATCAAAAATGAATATCTGATGGAAAAGTATATAGCTCAGCAGCACAGCACCTACCTAGGAAGGGCAAGGTCCTGAATTCTTCCTGGTACCAACAAAAATGGACTTCTGAGATGAATACACACTTCTCAGATGAAGAAATACAAATAACAAATAAATACATGAAAAACTTTCAACATCATTGGTCATTTGAGAAATGCAAAATTAAAAGAACATGGAGATTCCATCTCACCCCAGAAAGAAGGGCTATTATCAAGTAATAAATCAATAACAAACGTTGGTGGGACTGTGGGGCAAAAGGAACCCTTTTCTACTGTTGGTAGGAGTGTATCTGGTGCAATCACTGTAGAAACCAGTATGGAGATTCCTCACAAAACTAGGACTAGAGGTCTCATTCAACCCAGCTATTCCCCTTCTGGATATCTCCCCAGAATTAAAAGCAACATACCACAGCTTTATATGTGTACCCATGATTATAGCAGCACAACTTTAATAGCTAAATCTTGAGTACAACCCAAATGCCCATCAACTGAGGAATGGATACAAAAAACATGATATATATATATATATATATATTACTCTGACATAAAGAATGATAAACTGGACATTTTTATTGGTAAATGGATTCAACTGCTGACCATTATCATAAGTGAAATAAATCAGACCCATATGTGTAAACATCATATTGTCTCATGAGTGTGAGAAACCAAATAAGTAAATAAGATCCAAATGGTACAATAGATATAGTGAATTGGGAAGAAACTATGAAAAAGAGAAAAATACTGTGATGGGAGAAAGGGGACAGGAAGAAAGGGGAAAAGAAAAAAATTATATGTTTACACACAAAATAATTAAGATAGTCATACAGTTAGTTTCCCTAAGTTCACTGAAAAGAAAGGTTTGTCTTAATATTGTTTGGACACAATATCATGCTTATATCTTGTCCTCTAAATAAATACTAGGAAGACAACAATACACAATGTATTAATTATTGTAACTCTCCTACTAACCTGTTTTGAAACACTGTTTTATTGTTATTTTTATTTTTTCTCTTTAAAATAAAATGAAAGAAATAACTAAGGTATTTTTATAAAATTCTTATCTATCTACATAGACATTTTCCCAAAAATGAGATTTACTGAATATTTAGTGATTTTTATTTGTTTATATATTTATTTTTCGTATTGGGACTCAGACTCAGGACTTTGAGCTTGCCAGACAGGCACTTATGCCACTGAGCTATGCCCCCAGCCCCTATTTATTTCATTTTAATAAATATTTTCTACATATCAAATCCATGTAAAATCTGTTTATAGGGTTATGAAAGGACTCTGAGGGTAGACTCTGAAGGGATAATTCAAAGATAACTAATAATGCAACAGGTATATTCCTAAAATGCCCATGATGTAATTTTTGAACACGTAGTAACCTAACAGTGTAAGGAATCTTTATCCAAACAAATCGTAGATATTCAATGTCTGCATGGTATTTTTGACACTTTGCTCTCTGGCCTCACTTGCTTTTCAGTTAGTTCAGGAGATATTTGATCATGAAATGTCTTGTTTTCTGCAAGGATTTATTTATTTAATAGCATAACTGAATCTTAGTCTGCTAAGGCCTCTTACGAAATTGTACACAAAACAGAAAAAAATTCCCTCACAGAAACTTTCAACTGTCCAGATGACACAAGATCATTTTCAGGTCTGCATATGTATTATGCTTTCACACTTTTATGCAATTGCTTCTATCTGAATGCTTTCTCTAAGCATTTCTTGCAATTGCAATTCTCTTTGCAATTCTTCAAGACTCACCTTTCCATGTAACTTCCTTTGGAAATCTTCACCCCAGAGAAGGGACAATGCTATTGGCTTCTCCTCTGCATTCTTCCCACCTGCCCTACATTACCATCATCTCTATGCACCCTCTGTGAGAACGAAACTTTACTTCCACCCTTTTAAAGTCCCACCTTGGCCTGAGAATTAAACTAACATAAAAGAGATCAACAGGAGGACCTCATATAATTTAAGTTTTGTATAACATGGTAGACCTCATAAGCAAATGAACACCTAAAGAAATGGAAGAAAGTCAATGGTTTTGTGTTAGATTGAACAACGAGGGGCAATTGTGGAAAAGCAACTAAATTTTATGTGGATGATGAAGTGTTCTAAAAAGTCTAACTTTTATTAAGGTCCCATTATCCTAACAAGGACTGGTGGTGCAGAATTCTCTCAATCATGACTCCCAAAGGAAAAGTGCTTCTTTACTTCTGGTATACAGAAGGAATTTTCCTATGAGAATTTTTTATCTATTTCTTCTAAGGAATATAAGGAAGGCAGAATGCACTACTTCTATCTGTTGTTTTTCAAATAGCTTTCATCCAAAGTAACCCTTACGTGAAAGTGATATATTTTTGGATCACATATTAAGCCACTTTTTAAATCTTAAGCTCAAATTAAAGACTTTTCCTTGTCTTGCAGTGTAAAATGTATCTCACTGAATGTGGATTTCCTACAGGGCTTTGGTTGGAGACTTATACCTGGTAACCACTCAATGAATACCCATAGAACTAAGTAAAAATCTAGAAAGGAAATCTCTACAATGAGAACATCTATAACCTAAATGTAATAAGCCCTCAGTTTAATGATTTGATTTAATTTGAGCTTATTCACCGACTCATTAAACAAATCAAGTTGATAAAAACTTTTGTATTCATTACATATGTATATTCAGAAATATTGTGAATATGTTTCCAGACCACTCCTATAAAACAAATATCATAGTAAAACATGTTAGGATGTCTTTGGTTTTCCAGTGCTTACAATTACATTTATGTTTAAAATGGAGTCTATTAAGAGTGCAGTAGCATTATGCTTAAAAATACTAATTTCATGGGGCATGGTGGTGCACGCCTGTAATCCCAGAACTTGGGAGGCTGAGGCAGGAGCATAGTTGTGAGTTCGAAACCAGCTTGGGCTACAAAGTGAGCTCAAGGCCAACCTGAACTGCATAGCAAGACCATCTCAAAAAGACAAAAGAAAAAAAATACTAATGTTTAAAAACTAATGTACATTTATATATAAATTTAAAAATAACATTGCAAAAAAATTGCCAATGACCATCTGCATGGTTGGAAAATGATATTGAGACTACACATAGTGTTGCCATGACCTTCAATTTGTAAAAAGTACAGGATCGTCAATTTATAAAAAAACAGAGTAAAGTGAAGAAAAAGTGCGCTTGTATGTATAATTATAAAATGATTCTAAACATTTAAGATAGTGTGTCAGAAATGTTGCTTTTCATGTGCTAAATATCATAGTATCATTCCTACCATATCACTGAACCTCACATGAATAGAGGAAATTTACATCAAAATCATAAGTTGAAATTTGTATTTTTATGCATCAAATCTCATTGTGATAGGTGATGTACCTCAATCTTCTTCTAAAAAAGAATTTATGTTATCTACTAAATATCTTCCTCTTTCAAATCTCAAAGTGACTTCCTGACATAAGTGCAAATACTACTTGGAAATTTGTGTTCACACTTATTAGTAGTGTTTCAACTTAATTTTCAACCAAGAAACTAATTTATCTTCCTATACTACTATCACTGATATTATATAACACAAAATGAGATAATAAATAAGCATATAAATAAACCAAGTCTCATCACAGGCAGCAATTCCTATTTATTCAAATCTAAATAGGAATGCATTTCCATATTATTACAATATAAATGAAATCTATATTTAGCTAAGACAATCGCTGAGATATTCAGATTGCATTCTAGCAAAAAGTGGTTTAAAGGGTTTAAAAATAGTTTATAATATGAACAAACATATGATTGCTGTACTATGCAAAAAATATAAAGTGACAACCCTAGTAAAGAATCTTTCCAGTATCATAATGCATTTTAAAGATGATGATGAAGTGATGATGAAGGAGAACAATAATTTGTTCTCCTTTTTTTCATTAATGAGACTCTATTTTCAAATAAGCTGCCCCAAGATTCTTTTATTGTCTTGAAGTATGGGTGGTAGTGGTGAAGGTCAGACTCTCTCTTCCTTTTGCATTTTTAAGTCTAAAACTTTGAAATGATATGCTTGTAATTACTATGCCTGTTTTAGAAGCTCAAACAGTACAAGTTAGATGAGTTTGTAGAAAGATGAGTTCACAGGTAATTTTCACTGCTCATTATGGAGTGATCTGACACTTCCTTTTTAAAAGAAAGAAGCCCTTTAGAGCCTTTCTATGGCAATTATCCTTGTGCTGTTCTCTGCACAATCAAATGACAAAGCATGAAGGGTGTGCTTCTTCTATTGGCAATAAACAATGATACTGCAATTCTGATTTTCATTCTTAGAATCATATTGTCTTTCTGTTGTTCCCTGAAACTATCACAAAGCTGTTTTCTTTTTTTTTTTTTAAATAGGAAAAACTATTACCTCAATAGCCTGTTTTAGAACTATAAAATATTTTTCTTAACTTTGAACATATATATTTATGAGATTACATGAGGCACAAGGATATAGTTTGTATACATGATTCCATTTGTCAATAACCCACATAAGTGAAAAGTTCATTCCTTGTGGGTTTTTTCTGGTCCTGGGAATTGAACTCACGACCTTTCACTTGCCAAGCAAGCACTGTGCTGCTGAGCTAAATTCCCAGCCCCAAAATTTGTTCTTTGGATACTTCACTTTTCACTTATTTTTTCTTGATTATGTGGATTTCACAAGTTGAGCTCAATATTTTCTACTTATTTTACACATGTCACTTCATTTAGGTATCCTGTGCATTTTCTTGGGACTCCCAGTTTGGAAATCACTGTATATGTGGGCAGGATTCAAGAGTGCCTATGCTTTATAGCTGTTGTCAAATTTCCTTGCATAAGTGCTATGAGAAGTCATTGTACCACACGGGGGGGAAATGGTGTCTGTCTAAAAGGATTATTTTAAATCAGGAGAGAAATTATTGTTAAATTATCAAATTAACTGCATGAATGGAATAAGAGATGATGTTCATCATAATTCTTGAAAATAAAGAAAATTCATTAAAATTATATTTGAAGAACAATGATCATGGTTCAGTGCTAAAATATCAATGTTGGATATTAGTTAACTGAAGGCCGATTGATAACTTGATAACCAACACGGAAAAAGTGGAAGTTACATATCACTGAGAAGGACAAGTTATAAAATCTAATTTTTCTTAATTCTGTATTTGTTGTTTTACATGTATGTGTAAATCCATAATCTTGTCAGTCTCCAAAAGACATCCATGAGTGTGATCATTAATGTCACTAAATACCTGATGAATACAGAGGGCAAGGGGAAGGGTTTACCCTGGCTCACAGATGTAAGGGTTGCAGTCCACCGTGAGCTGATTCCAAGGCAGAAGCACCATAACCATACTGCTCACTGCATGGTATCTAGCAAGCAGAGAAACTGGACAGGAGCCAGAGGCAGAGGAAAGTCCCCAGGACAAGAATTTAACCTTCTAGATCATATGTCAAATGACCTGCACGTTCTTTTATGAACTCATCAGCTGAGTAGGTTAAACATCCTGTGATCTAATCACCATCAAAAAACCTCACCTCTGCACACATAAGTCTTTGAGGACACATTTGATTCTAACCATAACGCAAAGCAAGAAGTAATTATCTCATTTTACAGGTAAGAATACTAAGGACATGAAATACCCAATGACTTGATGTATCAGAGTTTAAGTTTCAAAAAGTGTCATCCTTGCATCACACTGACAAATTTATTATATATCTCAGAAGGTTAAAAAGAGTAAAAATGAAGGTAATGTATTTCAAGTAAATAGTAATGACAGGTAATCAGAGATAAGCGATATGATTTATGAACTTTAGTTGAGCTGAGTTGTTAAAGAAATTGAATTAGTCTTTGAATGTTTTTTTTTTTTAAACTGTAGTAGTATACCTCTTGGACATGGGTTGATAATTTTACCTTTTCCATATGCTCCCTAATTATGTATAGAGTATGAAAACAGTACCAGGTACTATTGGAAGCAATAATATTGACATCAGATACTGAATTATATCCTGGCTTTCCCTCTATTGAGAAATTCACCTGAAATGTCTAATACTAAATAGTTCTAACTATAAATCTTTATCACAAACCATCTAACAAACATCTATTCTACGAGTATTATGAAGGATAGCAAATAAATCACACTGTAAGATTCCTTTTCATTCATTTATCCCATAAGTACATACTGTATTTGGCACCTGTTTTGGTATATGATACATATACTGTGATAAAAAAGATATCTGTGACTCTTCCCCCTTCAAATGGTTAACCAATTGAGGGGAAATTACAAACAGAAAAAAATAATTATAAGTTATATAAGTAGTATGACAAATAAAGCAGAAATGCTATGTAAGGAAAAAGAGACACGCATTTGATGTAGTTATACAACTCCTGGCCTTTGAAGATGACATCTGAAGACATAGAAGGTTGGAAAGGAGCGTGAAAGATGCTGAGGAACTGCAGGGCCACCCTGGCTGGGTCTTGCCTTGGAAGCTGGTGGCACTGAGTTAATTATCAATTGTCTCTGTTGTAGTGTCTCTTTCATAACAGACACCTCGGGTGAAACGCTAGAATTTATGCTTTGGTTTCCACTGCAAGGAGCCTTTGCATCTTGCTTTTGGATTTTTCACTGCAAAGAACCATTTTTCAGGTCAACTGACTCTATATTCTTCTACTTTATTTTTTGGGCACTTTAACTGAAGCTAGATTACAACCCCAAAACAGTACATGGAAAACAACACATTAAGCAAAGGCAGAAATAGAGATTGGACTCAGAGTACTGAGGCAGTAAGATTGGGAATGAAACTAGATAGTAAATACTCCTAGCATGCAGGGGATATAGTTCAGCGGTTCAGCAACTGCCTGGCAAGCACGAGGTTGTGAGTTCGATTCCCAGTACCAAATGGAAATCATAATACTAATTAATATTTTTTATATTTTAAACAAAGCACTTTGACATTTTTATTGGTTAATTTGATCATTATAGTCACTGGTAGCTAGTGATCTAGTTGAGTTCAAAGGTAGATTTTGTTTTGATAAGAAGACAGTATGAGGTTGTGAATTCAAAACAATGTCTATGGATTTTCATTTTATTTTTGTGAAAAGAAGATTTCTTGTTTGACATCAAGAATAACCTAAAAATATATTTAAGCCAAGTAATTCTCTGTTGGCTCTTTTTTTTTTTTTCATGAATACTCTTCTGTCAGTCTATGCTGGGATGGCTGGAGGAGGCTTAATAATGAACACAATACTCTGAACTGTGACATCCTATTACTTTGATAATAGTATCCCAAAAGAATCATGACCCTTTTAGAGCTCTTTTATCACTGCATTGTAATGTGTAGTAAACCAGGATTCTAATCGTCAACACATATCTTCGAGTTTATTGTTCCTGGCATGACATTCATGTCCAGGAACATGTCTCTCTCTTAATAATTAAAATGACTACGTATTTCAAGCTCTAGTGCACAGAAAAAACTCATAGCTTTTATATATATATATGTATATAGTCCCCCTTCTGTCTTCTGTGCCCATGATAGACATCAATAATTGATCTCGGCATGTTTTCTTCTTTTGTGCATATTCTAGTCCTTCAAAAGAAGAGTGCTACAGGTAGCCACTGACATTCGATCACGGTGGGAGGTGGAATGAAAGTGATTTGTCACTACTTTTCTATCAGAGACATTTTGAATCTTGCTTAATGCAGAAAATGACATCTGGGCATCACATTATCAATTTTGACATGTATTTCGTAAGGTTAAAACAAGTATAGCAAAATAAGGTGGTATATTTTAAGTAAACAGTAACTAGAGACAATCATTCAGAGAAGAGATCACCTAATTTCTGAGCTTTACTTTTGTGGAACTGTAAAGGAAATTGAATTATTTTAAGGATAGTTTCTTTTCTTAAGCATAGTAACAGTGCAAGATACATTACGTGCAGGCCTAGTTTGACAATAAGATCAACAGATCATATATAACTAAATCAGTTCAACATAATAGTTTTTGAATATTTACAATGTAGTCAGCAACTGCATTCCATATGCAGGAGAGGAAAACACAAATAGGACTATGATTCTAGTCTAAAAGAGCTATCCATTCAGGTGGAATAAAATTTCACAAGAGAAATCAACAACTTCATTTTACTTAAAAGCCTATGACAAAGGAGAAACTGCTGTAATGGAAAGAAGGTAAATTGGGCCTTTTAACCAGCACAGTACACATTTATGTCAGTGGCAATATAAACTAATCAATCATATTTGAATTTATTTGTCCTGTCTTGTATTAGATATTTAAATGAAGTATTGAAACTTTTGTTCAAAAAACTAAACTTACCGTGAAGACTTGTTGAAAATCTTATTATTGTTAAAATACTGTTTGAAGCTACAGAAAGATAGAAGTCATTTCCTTTATATAATTGTTCATTTAATCTTCTTCAGTTGTACATTTAATAAAGTTAAATTTGTTTGAATGAAAGACAAGATATTTACTTAGATGGTAACGTTTCCCAGACACATTAAACTGCCCTTTTTAAACAACAACAAAAAAAAATATTGTCTGAGCATACTTTAGTGATGTATGCTACAATTCAGTTTTCCTGAAACCCTAGGTATCACATGAGATGGGAGAATTTCTGCAGGGAAGAAACAGGTGGTGATTTGGGAGAGAAGACTATAATCTGGGCTTTACTGAAAAGGGGGAAAACACATTTTATTGATTGGAGGAACAAAGGCAGAGCTCATGGGTATGGATGATTTGGTGGAGGGAGGTTCCCTAAGCTAACTCCACTTCAATTTTCCCCCTTGAAAGTGAGGACAATAAGAAGATATGAGTCAGAGGAGAGGGAAAACTAGAGCAAAATGGTCATTTGAGTAGAAGAGTAAATTAACAATAAAAGGATAAAGAAACCACTAAATTCTACAATGAGCTTCACAGGTGTGAAATTAACAAAACTAATTAATGGTCAGTCAGCATGACTGTGTTCCTACACTTAGTTGTGAAAAGACATGTACTGAGTAAGAAAGAGGATTGAATTTCGACACAAAGGCAGTTTTTTCGACCGAGTACACTAAGGCAAGAGTAGAAAGAAAGGAGAGGGCATATAAGGTACTGGTTAGAATGCAAGGAATTGCATCTAAAACAGGCTACTGATGTGGGGCAATGTGAAAATGTTGGTACAACCATTTGATTGCAACCTCCAGAAGAAGTCGTTGAGAAGTAGTTTGACTAAAAGACAAGAGAAAGATAAAAGGGCAGGGCATTTTAAATTGAATCATAAAGGGAAGGGGGGTTTTACTGATGCTAGTGTTTTCACATATAAAACAGAGTAAAGCGTAATGGTTTGCTAAAAAGAGGTCTAGGGTCTCATTTATAAATTTCCAAGGATTAATACAGAGTACAGATGAAGAAAGAGAAATTGAACATTATAATAATGTATAAATTATGGTTCATTGTCAGAGGGATTCAACCGTGTGGCTTGCAGCTTCTTGGACAATTAAATTATCAAGGGTAGGAGTCTGAAATCTTTTCTCTTTAATCTTTCCCCATTACCATACATGAAAGTACAGGATTAGAAGGGAACTATCAATTAGGAAAATATTTTTAACAAATATGACAAAATGTTAATTAACCTAATATAAAAAGTGGTAATCTGAATGGAAATAAAACAATTAAAAATCCATAAATCTAGTAAATTAAATGAAATAACCAAAGAAGCAATACATGTTCCTGAAAAACAGATGAGAAATCAGACTAAATAAAGATTATCTATGAAATTATCAAAATATTTAAAATAATAATGCTCAATATTTTTCTAATGACATAGACACCTTCACTTGAGATTTGACATTGTACATCATTTTTGAAAATCAGTTTAGTTCTATGAAGAACACCCTTACACCTGTTCATAACTTTTAAATGATCTCCAATAATTTCTCATAAAATAAGTCATTTAAATAAAGATTGCTGGTCAAAAGTAGTTTGCAAGAGATTATTTGTAAAGAGAAATAAAAAAAATACAAAGACTCAGATATGTTTATATAACAGTGAGTCTGCTTTGTATTCTTACTCATTTGTCTACCTAAATTTAAAATTATGTGACTGTACAGAATATTCTTTTGTGTGGTAGTGGGAATTGAACTCATGACCTCACACTTGCAATGCAGGCACTGTGCCACTGAGCTATATCCCTGGCCCCCCAGAACTTTACAGTTATACATTTCAGTGCTCAGAACTGAGGCACAAAGAGAAGAGATGCAGTGTCCTAACCTGCTCTAATAATCTATTCATGAATTATCTGACCTTTCATTAATACTGACATCACTGGATACTCCCTAAGCAGTTTCTTGTTCCCATTTCTAACTTCAGAATCTTTGAATTTCTTACACTCTCTATGTAGATCTTAAAACAGTAACATATGTCAAAATTTCCTCAAAAATTTGCTGAGTGACACATTGAACAAATAAACTAACAGCTGCCTCAACAAAGCCAGGCTTTTTTTTTTAGAAGAATGTAATTGAATCTTCTTCATTTAAAAACTTTTCACGGGGCTGGGGATTTAGGTCAGCAGCACAGAGCCTGCGTAGCAAGCTTGAGGTCGTGATTTCGATTCCTGGTATCAGAAAAACAAAAACAAAAACAAAAACAAAAAACAAACAAAACAAAACAAAAATAAAAACTTTTCACATGTCCTAAAAGTAATAGAAACTCTCAAATTATGTCTGTATGTAAGCAAAGCCTGCTTAAGACTTTACTTTTGAAACTACTGTCCTATTGGACTGCACTAAACTACCTTAGCCATTTAGGAGCAGAAACTGAACTGATTTGAATTTTCCAAAACCTGGCCATGTCATAGAATTCAAGATTTCCCAAAGGTTGATGAAAAGTTGTTGTCAGTTATTTCTTTTTAACTGAAATTATTCTAAAGCAATCATTTAGTGATTTTGTCATGGTTGTAATTTCTGGATTCACACGCAAAACATAAGCAATAGTTATCAAAATTTGTTACCTTTTATTTTCATTTAAAGTCTATAAAAATTCCTGTTTATGACAATGTAAATAAAATGTGTACTTGGTACATCAAAATGTTAAATATTTTACCTAAAAGTTCAACTGATTTTTATTAATTGATGATAGGTGATCTCCCATCAGATATTGTTAGGCCAAATGCATTTTTCTATTCTGTCCTGTTTGCTCTGAAACATCTGTGGTGGCAGCAGCCTAAGCACCAGGCAGAAGGAGGTTAATGCAAAACCTTCCACTTCTGCCATCCTCTAATTGGGGAGACTGTAAAATATTTTACCTGAAGCCAGTCATAAAAGAGCGCCTCTGTGGCTATCAATCCATTAAAATGAAAGGATTACAAATACTGCCGAGTGTCTTCTCACCCATCATTATGACAGATACTAAGTGAGACAAAGCTACAACCTGTCTGGAGGAGTCAAAGTCCATTTATCTGATGGTAGCAGGTTTTGTTCGTTTTCTTATTTAACACTGTAAACTGACTGGCAGCTGGGGCGAGAGCAGTTGTTTTCATGAACATGCATTGCCCAACCACTTGATGACGTCTGTTATTTTTCTTAAGTAAGGGAATGCTTAACATTTTTTATTCAGTCAAATTGACACAGAGTTTGGAAAATCTGCTGTGTTAATGTGACAAAGTTACATTTTTTAAAAATGCTAGTTATCAGACATTTTAATTTGATGTTCAGTATGGCTTTTCTCTTGTTTTTTCCACCAGCTATAATAGAAGGAATTTTCTGTCTTACTCATTTTCTCCTGACGGCATTCCACCCAGGCCAAGTCATAGAATATTAGAGATGGGAGGGTGTCGGAAGCTAGGCACTCTTATAACCTTTGATGGGAGGGAAGAGAGATGAGGCTGCAGAGGCCCGAGAATGTGCCCAACGTCAGCCTGTCATGATGGATGGAGCGCTGTGGTTTGGAGGGACTTCAATCCACTGCTCGATCTTTGAATCACGCTGTGTCATTACAGTTTTGCCTCAGAGTCCTATGCACTTTCCAGCTGCCTATCTGAATTTCACACATGTGTTTGTATTTTCCATTTTATATATTCATATATGTACAGGTATCCACACAAACACAGACATATATGTACATGTTTTGCTACCTTTCCAGCTGTGAGGATACCTTTACTTTCAGAACATATTTACTTATTTCTAAAAATAAAGTCCACCAAAATTATTATTTTCCAGTGACTTGTTTTAATCTTTCAGAAGCGCTTTAAATAAAGGTAATGAATGGCAGAATTTCTCCAGGAGAAAACAGTAGGTTGGAGTAATGGGGAATGTGGAACTAGTCCCAATTTAATTTATCATCATTATGGCTATTAATAAAATTTTCAGATGATAGTAAATTTTTTTTTTTGTTTTTGTTTTTGTTTTTCTCCAGTACCGGGAACCGAACTCACGACCTTGAGCTTGCCAGGCAGGCACTTTTGCCACTGAGCTAAATTCCCAGCCCCTCAGATGATACTAAATTAAAGGCAATGAAGACACAAATAAAGTCATTTGTATGATGCAATTAGTTAAAATTAGATGAATTATCATAAATTATAATAGAAAAATATCTTAAATACGAAAAAAAAATGCTTTACTAGTTAGAATGCAGAAATGTTTTAATTTCTCCATGATAAGTAGCTATTGAGTTTTCAACAATGAAGTCCAATACAAATATAATAGTGTCTCATTTGTACAAAATAGTACGCACACAAAGTTGTTTTAAAAGTACATAGGCTTAAGTGAATATGTTTAGTGATTGGTCCTCAAATGGAGACATGGAACTGTTAAGAGGCCATATTATCCTTATGTTAGGTACACACACAAACTACCTTCCCACAAACACACATGTATACATTCAAGTGTAGTCTCTCTCTTTTTTTTTTTTTTTTTTTTTTGGTTTTTCTCCGGTATCGGGAACCGAACTCACGACCTTGTGCTTGCCAGGCAGGCGCTTTGCTGCTGAGCTAAATCCCCAGCCCCTCAAGTGTAGTCTCTTTAATTTGAGTAAGTGACACTGAACATTTAGAGCCTGAAAAATGGCAAATTAAATCTAAATTACTTGGACAAAACCTTCCAGAGTTTTAATAACATGACCCCAGGCATGGGCTGCTGGCTTTTACTAATAATTACTGTGCTTTTGTATGAATTTACAGATAACATGAATTTTCTTAGCATTGCTTTGTTTAATAATCTCAATGTAACTATAAGATTGTTCACATGGAGAGGAAAGTAAATATCAGTATGGCTAAGGGATTACATATTTAGAAACTAACTCAGATAACTTGTGCTTCATCTTTGTCCTGCTACATCAGCTTTTCTCAAATATTGATCCCTGAAGCAGCATCAACAGTACCCCAAATTTCACATTGTGGAAATGGCTGTACTCCCAAAACTGTTACAGAGATTTAATGCAATCCGGATCAAAATGCCATTAGCATACTTCACAGATCTAGAGAAAACATTCCTAAAATTCATCTGCAACCAGAGGAGACCTAGAGTAGTAGAAACAATCCTGGAGAACAAAGGCAAAGCAGGAGACATCACAATTCCTGACTTGAAATTATACTACAAAGCTAGTTAAGATAGTTATACAGTGAGTTTCTCTTAGTTCTTTGGAAAGAAAGATTTGTGCTAATATTGTTCAAGCAGGATATCATGACAAATCTTCAATTCTGAATAGGTAAAATGAAGACAGCAATACCCAATGTATTCATTATTGAATTCCCCTGCTAACCTGTTTTGAAACTCTTTTATTATTTTTTTCTCTTTAAAATAAAAAAATAAAAACTCGAATAACAATGTCATCATTATCTCTATAAATGCCGAAAAAGCATGGACAAACCCATTGCCTACTGATGATATAAACTGTGACAAAATAGATGTGGGAGAATCCTACTTCAAATTAATAAAAGCCATGTGTGCTAAGGCCAGGGACGAGGTCGTCCTAAATATAGAAAACTGAAAGCATCAAATCTACAATCAAGGGTAAGAAAAGAAGTTCTGCTCTTCCCACTTCTCTTAAATATACTACCCAAAACTTTAGCCAGAGCAACCAGGAAAAGAAAAGATATACAAATAGAAAAACAAGTCAAACTATCTTTATTTCCAGATGATATGTGCCCTTACATCAAAGAGTTCCCAAAGAAGCCCACTGGAAGACTCTTAGAGCTGATAAAGAGATTAAGCAAATTGGTGGGGTACAAAATCAACACACAGACAACTGTAGCTTTCCTGTACACTAATAAAGAACATAGAAAGAAATCAGCAAAACATTCCCATTCATAGTCACTTCATAAAAATTAAATATCTAATAATCAATCTTACCGGGGGAGGAAAGACTTTTCTAACTTAAACTGTAGTACTTGGAATAAAGAGATCAAAGAAGACATTAGAAAAGTGAGAGATATCTTCTTTTCCTGGATTTGTAGAATAAATATTGTCCAAATGCCATATTTCAAAAGTATATATTCTTCTCTCTTCTATTTCTATGCTGAAAGAAACTGTCAATGAGTCTTTGGTTGACCAGTATTGCATGTTTATATCTGTTTTCATGAGAAGCCACTTTGAAGATATCAATATGTAATACAACCACCATTGTTAATTCCCTACCACTTTGTTTGTAACTCTGTATTGTCTGTATTGTGCTTGTGATATGTTGTAAAATGTTGTATGTCTGTTAATGTTTCCCTCCTTTTATCTTTAAAATAAAAAAAGTATATATATATATATATATGTATATATATATATACACACATACATACATATGGATTTTAGCAAAAATACCTACAACATTCTTCACTGAAGAATTGGAGTTTTAATCCTAAAACTTTATACAGTACTAGAAGAGACCCAGAATATCCAAAGCAATCCTGACCAAAACACACATAGGAGAAGATATGACAACTGTTTCAAATTACACTATAAAGCTAAAGTAATAAAAATAGCACATTAATGGCACAAAAATAAATATATAGGCCATGGAGTATAATACAAGACACAGAAACAGCCCTATATACCTTTAGCTGTCTAAGTTTTTACTGAAGGACTAAAAATAAATTCTAGAGCACAGATAGCCTATTTAATATATGGTGTTGGGGAAATTGATTAACCACATGCTCTAGGATGAACCTAAAGCCTTTTTACTAACTCTGGACTAAAATCAAAACAAATAAGAGATGTAGATATAAAAACAGAAACACTGAGTCAGTTGAGACAGATTAATCACTTGAAGTCATGAGTATACACAAGGACTTCCTCAGCAAAACTCCAATTGCACAAGAAATAATACCAAGAACCAGCAAATGCAATTATATCAAATTAAAAAGCTTGTGCACAGCAAAAGAAATAACCAAAACTGATTGAGAGAAAGCCAACAGAATGGAAAAAAGTTCATAATTACTTATATGATTGTAGATCCAATATCTAGAATATATAGAGAACTCAAAAAATTCGGACCCTAAAATGAAAAGACCAGTCAGAAATAGTCATTTGAAAAACGAATCGACACTTCTCAGAAGGAATACATGAGTCTAACGAGTACAAGAAAAAATGTTCAGTGTCTTTGTCCATTATGGAAATGCATATATAAACACTGGATATAGTGTCTTACTCCAATGAGAATGGCTATCATCAGAGACTTAACAAACAGCACATACTGCGAGGCAATGGAGAAAAACAAAGCCTTCTTCACAGTGGTAGGGAATGTAAGCTAGCACAACCATTATGGAAATAAGTATGGAGATTCCTCTAAAACCTAAAAATAGAACTTCCATTTGATCTAGCTGTACCTATCCTGGGTATCATCTGAAAACAGGTTAAAGTCATCACATTACAATGTTACAGGCATATTAATATTTACCATAGCACAGTTCACAATAGATAAATTATGGAAACAGCCTAGATGCCCAAAAGCATGTGAAGGGATTCATAAAATACAGTACATGTACATAGTGCAGTATTTCTCAGTTATAAATAAGCATAAACTTGAGACATTTGTACAAAAATGAACGTATCTTGAACCATACTAAGGAAATAAATCAGACATGGATGAGTAAATATCAAAGAGTTTCTCTTATAGGAGAAATGCAAAATATAGATAATTTAAAGAGCAAAATAACGAGGTTATAGGAAACATGGAGGGAGACTACTTGGTGATGCAAAAATTGACCTGGGGAGGGGCAGAGAGTAAAGAGGGAATGAGAGGGGGTCAAAAATGATCAAGGTATGATATGCATATACTAACAACCAAGTATAAGCTTATAATAACAAATGTTTATATTTTGCAAACATTTATGAAAAATAGTGGAATGTAATTTGATATGAGAGAACTGCAAGCTTGAGTGTTTAACCAAATCACATATACACCTCTTAAAAATGCAGACAGCTTAACCCCAACTTCAGAGTTTGAGGTGAGATGTTGAGAATTTTTAATCTTTAAATTTGGGATACACTTTTCATTTGAAAGAGAATAAAAACCAATAAACATGATGTAGAATTTCAATAAAAGATGATAGGAAATTAACAATGGTTGTTAAATTGCATATTGTTATCTTCAAATTAGCTGCTCAGATTACCAAATATAGGCATGTACATTGATCAAACAATATGAACACTGACTGTTCCTTTCAATAAACTAATAGAAATTGGTAGTTCAATTATCTTAGCTACCTTGTGTGGGTACATATATATATATATATGTACATTTTTTTTCTTCTTCCTTCTTTTCCCCCATCCCACTTGTTCTTTCCTTTGGATCAGTTTCTTCCTTTTTGTGAAATCTATTGTACCTTTTGGATCTTATTTATTCTTTCAGTTTCTTATACCATGGAGACAATATCATGTTTACATATATGAGTCTGATTCATTACACTTATGAGTATGATTTCTAATTGCATCCATTCACCTATAAAAGCATCAAGTTTATCTTTCTTTATGGCTGAGTAATACTCTATTGTGTAAAAATACCACAGCTTGTTTATCCATACCTTCGTTGATGGGCATTTGTGTTGTTTCAAAGATTTAGCTATGACAAATTGTGTTGCTATAAACATGGGTGCACATATAAAGCTGTGGTATGATGCTTTCAATTCTTCTGGAAAAATACCCAGAAGGGAAATACCTGGGTCAAATGGGGCCTCTAATCCTAGTTTTCTGAGGAATCTGCACACTGACTTCCACAGTCGTTGTACCTGTCTACACTTACACCAAGAGTGGCGAAGGGTTGCTTTTTCCCCACAGGACCTCCAGCATTTATTATTTGTTAATTCTTTGATGATAGCTATTCTTTCTGGGATGAGATGGAATCTCAGTGTTGTTTTAATTTGCATTTCTCAAATGACCAATGTTTTTGAACATTTTTTCATATATTTATTTGCCATTTGTGTTTCTTCATCTGAGAAGTACATATTCATCTCAGATGCTTATTTTTGGATTGGATCTCAATGTTGGGGGTCTGATTGTTTTTAATTCTTTATATGTTCTACATAAAAGTCCTTCTTCTGAGGGACAGTTTGCTAAATTATTTTCCCAATTTGTGGGTTGTCTCTTTACTCTATTGGTGATTTTATTTGATGTGCAAAATCTTTTTATTAAGATGAGATCCCAGTTGGTGATTCTTTGAAGTATTTCCTGTGCAGTTTGGTTTTTGTTCATGAACACTGTGCCTACCCTTATACTTCAAGATTTCTACATACTTTCTCTTCCAGTAGATTTAGTGTTTCTGTTTTTTTTAAATTTAGATCTTTGATCCATTTTGACTTTAGTGCATGGCAATAGACATGGTTCTAGTTTTAGTCTTTGCCATGGAAAAGCCAGTTTTTCCAGCACCATTTATTAAACAGATTATCTTTCTTTAAGTGAACATGTTTGGCCCTTTGTCAAAGATAAGGTGGTTGACTGTGTTTGTAGTTGTGTCTATATCTTTTATTCTATTTCACTAATTCTCAGACCTGATTTTCTGGCAATACCATGCTGATTTTATGGCGGTAGCTTTGTAGTATAATTTCAGGTCTTGGGTTGTGATGTTCCCTGATTTGCCTTCATCGTGCAGATTTGCTTTTTTATTCTAGGTCTCCTCTGGTTCCAAATTAATTCTAGGACTGTTTTCTCTAGATCTGTGAGGTACACTAATGGTACTTTTAGTGGGATTGCATTATTTTTACAAGTATCTTGTTAAGGAATTTTACTTCTATCTTTAACAAGGGTATTGATCTCTAAATTTCTTTGTATGTTTACCCCTTGTTAAGTTTGGGTATCAAAGCTGTCAGATATGTTGACTTCTAGAATAAGTTTGGCAGTGCTAGTTCCCTTTCAATTTAATGTAAAAATTCGACGGGTATTGGCTTTAGTTCTTCTCTACAGTTATGGTAAAATTTAATGTTGATTCCACTGCACTGAGCTTTTTCCCTCAGGGTACTCTGAATTTTTCCAAAATGATATATTTACCAGACTTGACCTATAAGCAGTTCTGCAACAAAAGAGCAGCTTTGATTCTTATTTTCAACACCCCTTATACTGGATGATATCTGATAGACTTCATCTTGCCTTCTTGTTCTTGTGTTCTTGTTTACCACACCAGTGTCATAGTACCTGCAAACCTTGGTGACAAAATTTTGAGCGTCTCATGAGCCCTGTGACCTCTGTCCTACTAGAATGTCCTGTTATAATTGCCCCTTAATTCAGCCTATTTCTTGAAGAAATTGTTTGGAAATGAAATATAATCCAATGTTATATGAGCCAAACTAGAGTTATTTTCATCAGAAATTTCATTTTTATTTTTTATCATTTATTTGATGTAGCCTTTTTCTTTAATATTCAAGACTTTTCAATATTTTAGATGCAGTTGTATTTTCACCACTGAAACTCTGGTTTTAAAATTGAAAATTAATTCATATAGTATGATAACAAAGCAAAACACTTTGATTAGAATTTCCTTGGAAAACAGATACATCAGTTTCTGACTGATGGAGTAACAAAATGCTGCAAATATAGTGTTTTTAAACATCACAGGTTTATTGCTTCACCATCTTGGATGTCAGTGTTCAGTAATGGAAATGTTTCTAGGCGTGTGTGTTCATATGTGGTCGTCTGAGCAAGGATTCAATTTCTTTGCCTTTCTGACATTTAAAGTCAACCTGCAATTCTTTGCTAGTGTCTTCTTGCTAAAATCTCTCCGGTCACCAGATTTAGCATCATTACCTCATATCTCCTCCTTCAACTTGGGATCTTCCTGCTGTCTTTTAATAGAAAGCTCTAGTAGTGCCAGGATTCTTAAATTAATCACATCTGCAAAGTTCAGCTTTCCATGTTCATTGGCTCCTAAGAAAGTGACATGCATGGTTTGGGGAATTTAACGTTTTATTTTTACATCATGTATGTGTATTTGATAGTATTTATTTAACAAAGATAACTTAGTGTCTCTATGAAGGTGCTATGCCACAGGCAACAGAAACAATTAACAAAAGTGGTAGATCAACATATTATATTCAATCAGGTTAAACTGATAATTGAAATACTTAGTGATTAATGGACTCCCATCAAAGACCTAAGAAGCTCTGTGGTGAATAAATTGAAATTTCAATGTGTTCAGGTTTGAGATCCATCCTGGAGATTGGTAGAACACACTTTTAGCTGTGTGTGGATGTTTTAAGAAGGGATGGGCTTGAGATGGATATCTGGCCCATGGCCCCTTCCATTAGTTTGCTCATGTTCCCAGCCTCTATGAACTAAGTAACTTTGCTCCACTAGGTACTTTTACATTGATGTTTCTGCCTTGGAGGCAGTTAACCATGTACTGAATCTTCTGAAACCATGAGCTAGATTAAACCTTTCACCTATGTGGTGGGTATTGTGTATAGTTCCTCAATGACAGTAAACTAATACAATAAATTGCTACCAGAAAAGTGGGATCATTATTGTAACTAAATACAATCATGTATTTTAGGAGAATTTGGAACTGATTTAGGAAGGAATTTTGAAATGTTTGGAGGTACCAGCTGGAGAAGCCCTAGAATGTTGGGAGTAGTGCTTGATGGACAGTACCAGTTTGAGCTCAGAAGAACAGAAAGCTTATAGAAAGGCAGACAGTAAAAGCTAGGCTCAAGTGTTTGGCTGGCAAAAAGGACTTCACTGGCAGTTAAGGTACAGATCACATGTATTATACAGTGATCAAAATTATTTCTACATCTTACTTATGTCCGGAAGCATCATGGGAAACTGCGATTAAGGGTAGTGGATTAATTTATTTGACAGAGGGAAATTCAAAACATCCCAGCTTTCACACTGTGGTATGGAGAATACTGGCTGCTTTTAGGCAGGTTTATAGTAAAAACTGGACAAAAGGCAGAGCTGAATAATTTGAAAAATTTACATTTTAGTCCAAAAGAACCATGTGTAAAATTGGAGCTAAATTAGGGATGGCTGCTGACGTGATTAAAACCATTAAACAGAAACCTTATATTTTATAAAGCTACAAGAGAAAAGATGTCCTAGGGCATTTCAGGAATCAGCAAAACTCCACCCATTGCAGTTTTAAGGCTGCAAAAATATCAAGAGAGTTCCTTGTACCCCTGATTGTGAAAGACTGCCTAAGGAACTGGTTCCATGGGATACATTCCACTGTGGTCAGACATCCAAAAATTCAGAAGCTACTGCAGCCATGACCAAAGGAGGGCTTAACAATTCTTTCAGGGATAGGAGACATTGGTATTGTCCATATAATACTGGTTTTACTGGCAGGCAGAACACAAAACTTCTTGTGTTCAAGTACTTTTATCCAGATTTCAAAGGAAGGTCTGGAAGACCAAGCAAGGAGCCCTTATGAGGGCATTTCATACATGAGTTGGAAGGAAGCCAAAGATGCAATGGAGACTCCAGGAAATTGGCATTGCTAGGAATATGAAAGGTCAGCTGAGAAAAGATGCCATGAAGGGAGTGAACCTAAGAGAAAGCCTCTCTGAGATGTAACTGCCAAAGCCTTAGGAATGGGTCTGCCCAAGTTCTTTGGAACTCACATTTCATCACCATGGGCTCCAAATGCCAAATAAAGACTGAAGAATCTAATATTTTACCTACTGTATTTGGTTTTGCTTTGGCCTGATTATTTTCTTTCACTCTATTCTTTCCTTCTGGAATGGGATTGTTTTTCCTGTGCCACTGCACTATAAGATTATGTAAAGTGTTTTTGGT
Source organism: Chinchilla lanigera (assembly GCF_000276665.1). NCBI lineage: Eukaryota > Metazoa > Chordata > Mammalia > Rodentia > Chinchillidae > Chinchilla > Chinchilla lanigera. The sequence goes on from NW_004955463.1 coordinate 2,705,441, forward strand.
ATTTACAGGACTTCACAGTTAAGAGCTTGCCTTGAGTGTCAAAAAGAGACTGAGACTTGAATTTTTTAAAATGCTGGAACTCTTGAGACTTCAGGGAAGGGGTTATTACATGTCTATTGTGAAGGGGATAGTCCTATTATGATAGGTTTAAAGATTAAATATGTTTTAAGGAGATGTGTTTGAATAGTAGAGTGAAAGGGGTGGATATGATAAGGAGGAGTTTTACCTTGACTCGATTTAATATTTGTCCAATTTGATTGGTGGAGGAGAGTTCTGGTTGTTCCTAGATGGGTTATGGAGGAATGATCTTGAGGTCTCTACCTACTCCTGGCCTCTTGCATTCCAACACTTTTCCCCTGTTCTGCTTTCTTGCCACCATGAATTAAGCAACTTTACTTTCCTACTCTTCTACTATGATGTTTTTGCCTTAGAACCCTCAAACCATGTACTGAATCTCTTGAAAATGAGCTAAATTAAACCTGCTATTTTTTTTAAGTTGAGTGTGTTGGGTATTATAACCCAGCACTTTTACCCAGCAAAATTCTAGCTAATGTAAACATGGTATGACAGTTATTACTGTGTACTATAATAATTTGAAGACTAGTCATTTTTGTGAACTACAAACACTTTTAAGAGGCAATCTCATTTCCTTCAATAATTTTGCAACCTCTAAATCAATCTTAGTGCTTGAAAATTTACTTGAACATTAAGATAACGTAAAATGGATATTTTCCTTCAAAGATTTCTGGAAGTTTAAGTAAGACAAATTTCACAACTATCACTCTTTGAGTTATTTAGAGTTTTGATTTATCTGGTAATTTTGATTCATAGATTTGGTGGTTTATTTAGAATAAAGAAAGCAGTAAAATGTGCTAGAATTTTTAAAACTCCTTAATATACATAACATATACTATAGCAAGGCAGATAGCACAAAATAACTCAGGATAAACAAACCTTGTAAAGTTGTAAAGGGAATGACTAGTTTGTAAATGAAAAAGTAGAATTTAAATATGAATGTGAACATCTATACTATAAAAGTGTTATTTTAAAGAAGAGTATTAGACTATATCAGAATAAAATGCAAACTTTGGTTCTGAAACTCATGAATAAACTGCAAATTAATTACTAAAACACATCATTATTTATCACTAAAGATTTATCTGGGGCATATTAGATACACATAAATTTTAACATCCTCAAATCTAGTGCTGGAAACCTACAACCTGGAGATCATACGGAGTCTGAATTGTTTTTAACTTAGTGAAAAAAGACTGATTTGCATAACCTTCCCAAGTCAGAATAGTGCAGAAAGCTACAGTTTTTGACATCTACATTTTTAATGTCCTTAGTTGTCTTGCTTTAGATGATTTAATGGCATAACAATATTTAAAACAACAGATTTTATTGCCCCTTATAGCTCCTTGTTCCAATAATTGCTTAGTAGTGCAGGCATCACAGGATGAAAATTGTGTACCTCAGCTGCTGTCCTCCCTGTGGCAGTCATGAAGTCCCTGTAGTAATCTAATTGTATCGACTTAGCAGGAAAGTGGAATTATAATTGACAATATAAAGCCAAGCAAATTGCACTAACAGAGGAGACATGCTGACTTAAACCTCATTGACATGAGTGTCAAAAGTACTTTTTTATTAGCTAAGGTTTATCTTCTTTGCATTATTCATCTTTCAAACATTAAATTTGAAATCCTATCAAGTATAAGATTAAAACTTTGAATTTTACTTTCTGCTACCATCCATCCACAGTAAAATGATTTAGAAAATGCCGATGGACTTCATCAATATCCATTTATGCTAACATCTAATAAGATTCATAAAATATGAATTCAATAATGAAAAAAATTGAAATACCTCACAGATTCTGATTCCATTTTGTGTATTTATTTCCATCTTGGAGACAATAAATCGTTTCAGCGTTTTGAAATATATCTTATACGTTTTAAAGTAAGCTTTTCCAACTCAACTAGTAACAAACCCAGAGTATATCAAAGAGCTGGAAATGAGCATTCCAATAGGAAATAGAATATGAATAAAATATTACTGAGCCATTTAAAATAGACTTGGTTATTAAAGTTAGGAATTTCAGAAAAATATAATATTTAGTTTGCAGATATATTTGCTTTGCAATTCCTGAAGTTTTCAGAGAAAGAGCCAAAGCTTTTTATAAAAGGGTATAGGACCTCTACTTTTCAAATTTTATTTCCATTACTACATGTTTGCATTTCAAAATGATCATATTCATCATGGGGAGATGGTACAAATTCATAACACAACTATTTTTATGTCCCATTCTATAGAGCTTATTTAATATTATTAAAAATGACTACACTCTTTTTGATTATCTCTACAAATAAACAGAGACAATAAAAGGTACTGAATGCTGCATGAATTTTATCAGATGCCCCTATCTCTTATCCTCAATTGACAGCTACTGCATAGCTTTGATCAAGTGTGTTGGAATCCCATGTTTGTCTAGAAGTAATGCCTGTATAGTATGTTTGAGCAAAAAGTGTTATAAAAAGTACCAAGTGTGTTTACATATTTATATTATAAAATTTATTTAGAGCCTACATTAAGGGATAGAGAGATCAATAGATGGATAGATAGATAGATAGATAGACAGATAGATGGATAGATAGAGAGCCTCTACAAAAGAACACTGTGGTTTTGCTATGTATTGCTCCAGTTTAACAAAATAGCTTTACCTTATTATTTAATTTTCACACCTATTAATTGTATGTATTAAAGAAGTTCAGTGTGATTTCCCTCACATGCCGACAACATGCACTGGTGACCTCCGCCTTGTTCTTTTTATACTCCGCCATTCCACACCCTTTCCAACCTCTCTTTGTCACTATTCTACATTCAGGTCAATTTATTTTCTCTTCCAAGTATAAAAGAAAAAAGGAGGTACTCATCTTTCAGTGTCTAGATTATTTCACAGAGTGTATTACCTTACAGTTCAGTGCAGCTTCACTTCCTGTAGATAAATACCACTTGTCGGATTGGCAGAAAATGTGGCAGTTCAAGTTCTAATGTTTGAGGAAATTACTATCCTTGGTATCACTGCACTAGGATTGTACACCAAATTCTCTTGGGAAATTTTGAAAGGTAGCCACAGTTCAGAGAGATATAAACCCTGCTTTCATCCTCCCTTCTTTTGCCTTTGTCTTTTCTTTTCTATTGTCCTTTTCTCTTTGCATCTCTTTGAGAATTTCCTTGCCGAACTAGTCCACATATATTTGCTCATGAAAATAATATGGCTTTGGTTGTTATTTGGATGACAGAAATGTTCTAATATAAATTCTTTAGCAATAAGTTAATTTATTTTAAAAGTAATATATGTTATTAGTAAAATATTTACCAAATAAAGAATTAACTTTATATAAAAATAAAGTTTTCCATATATCATGTTTTAAACACGATGCAGTTACCTACATCATAAACTCTGACATCACCTGTTAATATGAAATCAAGGAGCTTCGATCACTGATCATGCTAATACTTGCTTAACAAACTTGAATTAGATAGACCTTTTATTACAAAACCGTTCGTTTAAGATACTAGGGACTTGGGGTTTGTTTGAATCGTTTACTTTCTGAGTAACTGAAGCTTTTTTTGAAAAATTTATATTTCATTTGGTATGGTAACTTAGAGACAAAAATTCTTATGAAAATATCTAGGCAAAATAGATTATGGTCTTAGTAAGAAAAACGTTTGAGATATATAGTTATAGTTGTAAATATACATAATTCTATTTAAAAGCCCAAGGTGTTATCACCCAATTTTCTAAACAATTTTGTTTAAAATTAACAGCCACCAAAAAAGTTATGATTCATAAGGTTTCTAAAATATTTACAATTGAGCAGTAAATATTATTTTGGATTTGTTACAAACTTGAAGCTCAAATCAATTTATAATAGAAAACATTTTACAAATGTAAATAAGGAAATTATTTGCTAGATTATTTAAGTAATTATTGTTCTGTACAGGTATAAACAAAGGGAAAGCTTTTCATTCTGCTGTTGTTAATTTAGTTTTATTAATTTATTTACTACATCTAGTTTTGGACGTCATTTAATAATCAATGACCTAAAACATTACCAAATTGATAAACTAGAGATGAAATATAAGATGTGCTTACTATGAGATTGAAGGTGTATATTCTATGGATGTCTACAAAATCTAAGATGCACTGCTCTAACCTATCATTTTTGTGGCTAATTAAAGTGACAGGCACAGATAAAAATTAAAAAAATATAAGAAAGATATAGGCATATCTTAAAATAGAATGATTTACAATGTTGATTAACTAAAGGACCTACTTTTGGGCAAATGTTGCAAGTATACCTGCAGCACTGCCTCTTTAATATTTTAAAATATTTTCTGGCTTTATCAACTGAGCACGGATTTTTTCTTCTTCCTTCTCTGTGGTTGCTTTTTTAATTTTAATAAAAATGTAGGTCATTTCAAACTAGTTAGTACATCTATCCTTCATCTTTGTTGCTTTTAAAATTTTTCACATTCCTGACCATTTATTTTTGTTTCACAAATTGCTCATCTTTCACAGAATTTTTAATAACTCTAAAGCACTAGGAATCTGAAAAAACTGACATTAAATATTAGTTCTTTCTATACCCTCTGCTAATGTTTGATATGAAAATATCACCATAGGGATTTTAAAATTTTTAGGGGCCCAGGGATTTTGCTCAGTGGCACAGTGCCTGCCTGGCAAGTGTGAGGTTCTGAGTTTGATTTCTGGAACCCCCAAGAAATAAATGAAATAAAATAATAAAATAAATAATCAAATTTATAAAATATTAAAAGGGTTTTATATAATATATATACAGAATACACATTATAATAGCATATATGTTGTTCTAAATGCTAATATCGAACTTTGACATCTGTTCTCTGTTGTAAAATAAATGAGTAAAAATAATTTAGCTTTAATTTGGCTTATTTTTAAGAAGGAGGCATGAGTTTTTAGACACAATTTGGTGATCTAAACTGTATATTTTAATGAAATTATTGGCATGATATAATTCACTTATGTGGCATAATTTGCATGCTAAGCAAGTGATCCTACCTTTAGACAACTTTATTCAGCTGTCAAATTTCCTCTTTTTGAACAATCTTCTATCTTAGTAAGATCTGAAGTAACTAATTGGCTCTCACAAAAATTGAAAAAACATCAAAGTATAAGTCATTTTAAAACAATATATGAAATGTTTAAGCTATAAATATTTACAAATGATTAAAACATTACAAAATATTTTTGTAACACAAATATCATCTACATAAACATACCATTTCCATCACAATAATTAGACAGTCTAAAGCACCTCATTAAATAACTAATTTTCACATCTTTGTATTTATAGAGATTTATTTAGATTTATTATTTATTTGGGCCAAGTAAATAAAAGCAATCATGTGGTCACTGAATAACAAACTGAGAAGGATTAAAATTCTCTTATAAAGATACTCATGTTTTACTATAACACAGAATTGGCAATCACATGAACCCTTTGTTTTGAACAAGACACCTTATTTATTTTCAGAAGTAAATAATTATGTTTGAGCATCAAATATATGAACATCTTTTTTAAAATAGAAACTAATCTTGCAACATAATTTTATTTATTAGATTTCTAATTTAGTCAAGCTGCCCGATAGCTTTTTTATAAAAAGAACATTTGCATGGTGAAAGCAAAACTTTAAAGGATGCTAAAATATATTAATAAATTCATTTTTGCATTGGTTCCATTTCTCATGTCCAAAAATTATTAAAATTCTCATCTGTTTGGGAATACAATTTGCATAATATGAGGTGAAAACATATTAAATAATTTTGTGTCTCTATGTAATAAAAATAAGGAAAACAACAAGGAATCTAGGTGTAACAACTGATCATTTTAAGAGACAAAAGTAGAACTAAATATTATGAAACTTTATTCATCAATAAGTTTTTCAAAATATTCACAGGGCTACTGTTGAGGGTTGCAGCTGATTAGTAACTATATAAAAATAAACATTCTGAAGCCTATATTTGAGTGGTAAAAAACTATATAAATAAGAGTTTTTAAATGTACATTGAATCCTAATTTTGAATTTTAGTGATGCTTCATTTCTTGTCATAATAAGAAAGCCTAATAATTTCCACATTTATTTAAATTCAGAGACCACTTATGTAGTGACATTTTCAGAGTACTTTTGCATTATCCTGTGACTTTTAAACATCCTTACAAAATAAATTGCCTGAATTTCATTGTTCTGTTTCTTGTCCCCAACGTCTTAGAAAGAACCTATGATTTATGAAAAGATACTTGCTACAGAAAGTCTTATAATTTGCCTAGCAAAGAACTTCAAGTAAATTTCCTTCCATCATTTAAAGTTTCTTTATGTGGAAATGTTTACAATGTTAATTATCTTTTAAGTTACTATGATGGGAAAGTGAATCATATATTAAATTACATAATTCACTTCCTATTGCTGAGCACGTAATCATTGTTTGATCTGCCATTCTCCTTTCTTTCTCAGTTATGAAACTCTGTATCACTGCCAGTATATTAGACACTGAATCAAAACTTAAATTTAGCTTTGTCACTAAAGAATCCACAACTCTTTTGTTTTTACTTTTCATATTTTTCTCAAAATCAAATTATCATCATCTAATCTTCAGTAATCACTTTGTTCCTTGTAGCCAATTTCTCAAATATCTCCTTACATCGTTTCTTATATTAATATTCATAACATGTAAATAATATTTATCTGGCCATTAACTATTTCTTTTTTTGTTTTTTTTTTAATTTTAAAAATAAAAGAACTAAAACATATTGACAGGGGCTGGGGATGTAGCTCAGCGGCAAAAGCGCCTGCCTGGCAAGCGCAAGGTCGTGAGTTCGGTTCCCGATACCGGAGAAAAACCAACCCCCCCCCCAAAAAAAAACTAAAACATATTGACAAACAGACATCCATTTACAAAACACAAGAAAAATACAAACAATACTGCATTTCAGTCAACGTGATAGGAAATTAACAATGCTTGTTGTATTACATATTGATATTTTTAAAGTGGTTTCTCAGGAAAACAATTAGAGACATGCAAGACTGATCAAATAATTAATCACTGACTGTTCCTTTCAATAAAGCAATAGAAGTCAGTAGTACAACTATGTTAGCTATCCTGAATATACATATATACATAATTTCCCCATCTTTCTCTTCTCTGTTCCCTCATCCCAGTTGCTTTTTACTTTTGAACAGTTTCCTTTTGTTTCACAATGTCTATCATACCTCCTAATTTTTATTCACTCAGGTTCTTACACTAGTGAGGCAGTATGTTGCTTACATATGCAATTCTGATTTATTTCCCTTATGATTATGGTCTCTAGTTGTCACCATTTACTTAGAAAAGCTTCAAGTTTATCTTTCTTTATAGCTGAGTAATATTCCATTATATAAAAATACCACAACGTTTTTATCCATTGCTCAGTGGATGGACATTTGGGTTGCTTCCATGATTTAACTCTTACAAAGTGCGCTGCTATAAGCATGGGTGCACATATATCGCTGTGATATGATGTTTTCAGTTCTTCTAGGAAACTACCCAGAAGTGGAATAGCTGGGTTGAATGGGACCTCTAGGCATAGTTTGCTGAGGAATCTCCAAACTGATTTTCACAGTGGTTTCACCAGTCTGCATTCCCACCAGCAGTGGAGAAGAGCTCCTATTTCTCCACAGCCTGGTCAGCATATGTTATTGGTTGATTTCTTAATGATAGCCATTTTTACTGGGCTGAGATGAAATCCCAGTGTTGTTTTAATACTGTATTTCTCAAATGACTAATGATGTTGAACATTCACTAGCTATTTCTTCCAATATTCTTTTTTATACTTACTTGATTTTCTTTTATTGTAAAATTTCAAATCTTTCACATTGACTAGAAGTCTTCAAAGATGTCACTCAAAACTCTGTCATCAGAATAAATTCAGAACAATTCTCAATCCACTTACAACACTGCAGTCATTGCACATCCCTGTATGCTTGACTTTCTCATGCTGTTGTTTCTGCTGCACCTTAGGGATGAGATCCTGATCTATTCATACACCATCCATCTTCTGATGTTCATTTGTATCCTGTCTCTCTTTCTCTCTCATTTTAATATGTGGTGATATATAATTCTCACGTTTGCCATTTAAATCTGCATGGTCTGTAGAACTCATTGTCTAAATCAGTCAATTATATTAACATTCACATATTTAAGGAAGACATGAATGCCCTGAAAATGGGAACAGGACTTTACATTCTTCTATCTCTAGCACAATCATGTCAAGAAAAAAAAATTTCTATAGCATATCGATGACCTTGATGTGTTTGCCAAATTATTAGGAAATCTTACCTAATTGCATACCTCAAAATAGGAAAATACAGTTTTTTAAAGAGAAGGAAAAGTTTCTTTCAGCAAAGAAATAGAAGACAGTAGAACAACTACGTTAACTATCCTATACATACATACATACATACAAAATTTCTCCTTCTTTCCCTTCTCTTTTCCCCTATCCCAGTTGCCCTTTATCCTTGTGTGTTTTCCTATCATTTCACAATGTCTATCATACCTCCTAGTTTAAATGAACTCTTCCAGGTTTTACACTAGTGAAACAATGCGGTGCTTGCACATGCAGGTCTGATTTATTTCACTTATGAGTATGGTCTCTAGTTGTGACCATTTACCTATAAAGGCCTTGAGTCTATCTTTCTTTATACCTGAATAATATTCCATTATATAAAGGTATCACAATTGTCTTATCCAATCCTCCGTGGATGGACATTTGGGTTGCTTCTACAATTTAGCAATTACAAATTGCGCTGCTATGAACATAGGTGAACATATATCGCTGTCATATGATGTTTTTAGATCTTCTGGGAAAATACCCAGAAGAGGAATAGCTGGGTTGAATGGGACCTCTAGGCATAGTTTGCTGAGGAATCTCCCAACTAATTTCCACAGCGGTTTCACCAGTCCGCATTCGCAGCAGCAGTGGAGAAGGGTTCCTATTTCTCCACAGCCTCACCAGCATGTTATTTGTTGATTTCTTAATGCTAGCCATTCTTACTGGGATAAGGTGGAATCTCAGTGTTGTTTTAATTTGCATTTCTCAAATGACTAA
>NW_004955463.1:2715058-2732960 GCF_000276665.1 Chinchilla lanigera
AGGAATAGAAATCACGACCTTGTGCTTGCCAGGCAGGTGCTGTACCACTGAGCTAAATCCCCAGCCCCATATATATTATTTTGAGAAGAAAGTTAAGACAACTTGGAAATAATAGAATAATATATATATGGTTGGTAGACATACTTATTAAATATTTTTACTTGAACTATTAAATATAAATGAAACAGATATTTTTCATCTCTTTTATAATTTAAAGGGTATAATGAATTTTGAAGAGTTTTATCTGAAGTATAGGACTTCACAAATGTAGAATTACATATTGTATATGCAGAGATGGGTGTGTATGTATCGATGTACACATTTTACTTGCAATTATGTATTTGAAAAACATCAATACAGGGGATTATTTTGGAGGAAGTACACATCACTTTAGCTTTTTGTTCACTGAGTTGTTTATTATATTTCCATTATCACTGTGTCCTCAACAATTTTCAGAGTACTCTGATGTGATAGCTTCCAGACTTGTAGGAAGTGTTTTGCTTTTTGACGTTAGTAAGGAATAGTAACTCTGGTGAAGCAATCTTGCCTCTGAAGTAACATTATGCAAAACATTCTCACTCTGGTGTGTCTCTGGACAAACTAGCACAGTTTGCTCTATACCATTCCCATGAATATATTGCCTCACACTTTAGGATTTTGAAGTTTATGATAGACTTCAACCCTAGTATGGCTGTGAGCAATGCATACTCAGGCATATGATTAAAAAAGTAACAAATGTATGAGAAAATGTATCTTCTAGCCTTGAAATTCTACTATTCTAAAGCAGTGTATCTCATAGAGTATGTGTCTGTGTGGTACAGGCCATGTGGTTCTCAAGAAGGTCATTTTCTACTGCAATAGCAGTTTAGTGTTCAATTTACTTCTTTCAAAGCGATAAAGGATGGCAAATACAGACAAATTGTTCCTGAATGAGCAGCCTTCTGTTCCCTAATTTGTCATGGCATTTCTCCCCTTGGATCCTAGGAGAAGCTCTTCCCATCTCTCTCTCCAAGCAGTTACAAGAAACTGATCAGAATGACAATGCGTGATACCATTTCGCTGTACCTGTACCAGGCAGTTCTTACAGGTTGTTTAAAGCATGTTTTACCTGAATTCATCACACATAAAGAGATAACTATTTGCCAAGACATTTTTCCAAAAATTTTAAATACTGATGATTTTGTTCTACTCTATTTATCGATAAATTTAGATCTGATTACTAAAGAAAAGTCAGGTTTTCCTACTCAATATCTTCCTCTGTGTACAGTTTTATTTCTACTATCATTTATTTGTTATTTTATTTGTTTGTACTTACACTTTTAGTTGTTTAACTTAATATTTTTCTTCAAGTAATTATTAAGAATAACTTTAATAAACTGAGGCTTAAAATCTCTAAATTTATTTTAGCTTATACTGTTTTATAATATTTTTTATGAGACACTTCCACTTAGAACATTATTACCACTTTTAGACTTCTAAAGTATGTTTTTAAACTTCTTAGATGAGTGAAACCTCATAGTAGAAACTAACATTCAGTTGTATAACATATTTTCATGCATGGGGTAACATTTCTATTTTTAGCAATAATTTCCCTGCTGTTGTTACCCAAACTTTTTCCACTTTACTATTTAGCTGCTCTTGCCTTTCTCTCCCACAGTTTAGCTGAGCATTCTGCGTTTGTGATTTTTTTATTAAGCCAATCTTTCCCCAGGACCTTTTGTGACATTTCTTGTTGGGTAGCTACAATGCATGAGCAAACCTTCACCTTAACAGAACTTCACTGCTTCAAACTGCTGAGGGATATAGCTCCTCTTTAAAGAATTTCAGCAGACTACCAGAGTACTCAGTAGAACAAAAACAGTAGTTTTAAGCCATAGCACCATCTGGCACATATAACATCTGCTTAGATTCAGGAGAACTTACAAGGATTTTTGTCTGTTCACATACAAAAAGAAATCAAGATAAAAGTATTATGATGTCAATGGATATAAAAAAATCCTTATCTGTATGGTATCATATGTCCTTCCCAAGTCTCAACTACTGTGGTTGGCCAGAATCATCACTGATCAAATTGCCTCAAAACAGAGACTAGCAGGACAATTTAATACAACTGAAGACAGAGGATGTGGAAATAGTAAATAAGTACTTGTCAGAAATCAATTTTCCCATCAACTTGCACAGTCTAATATTGCCACATTTGATGTGATGTTCCAAAAGTTTTACTAACTGTTTTTTTTAAGCATTTAATTTTTTTTGTTTGTTTTTTTTTTCTGGTACCAGGAATCGAACTCACTATCCTGTGATTGCCAGACAAGCACTGTGCTGCTGAGCTAAATCCCCAGTCCCAAGCATTTAATTTTCTGACTTTTATGAATATGTTTGCAGTAAATGATTATATTCACTGTAGATAAATAATATAGGTACATGTACATGTACAAATAAGTACATTTCAATTCTTTTCTTTCTACTCCCTTCTATTTTTCCAACATCAAATTCATTTATTTATCTAATAAGTCCTTAAAATTGATTTATCATATACTGAGTGAAAATCAGAATAATAGACCAAAGTCATGTAAGATAATTGTACTAAGTCAAGGTACACTTTACGTAATGAATCATTAAAGTGTTTATCTACCAGATTCAAAGATCTAAACCAATTTCATTTCATTCAATAAAAAAATATGTAAGACACCATGCATAACGAGAAGTTAGGACATGGGTCATTTTTACAATGCAAAACAGCAAAGGAAAAGAGTTCCCTCATTATGAATGATCTGTGTAGATCTATGAATTTACAAGCCTGTGCCATTCCAGTTGGTATTGCCTAAATAAGCTTTTTAATACATTCATTTCCTTGGTCTTGATGAGGTGCCTCTTTTATGTATTCCATACTTCTAATGACTTTTCTAACACTGTTTGGTGACAGTTAAGCTAACAGACTACAAATAAAAATGATGGGTAGGCCTAAGTTCTTTTTTTATTTTAAAGAGAGTAGTAAATGAGAAACAAACAAAGAAATGGAACAATAGCAGCATACCAGTATCACAAACATAAACAAATCAAAGCAAGAACATTCAAAGTGATACAGAGACTCAAGACAAAATAATACCATTCAAGAGTGGTTGTTATATTACATATTGCTATCCTCAACTACATTGCTTAGATTACAAGATGTAAGAATGGAAGATTGCTCAAACCAGTATAGGGAAGAAGAAAATAATTCTTCTATAAAACAGAAGAGATAATACAGAGTTTCACTAGACAGGATGGTAGGAGTTCACCATTGTAATTCCACTGCATATTGTTATCTTCAGATCAGTTGCTCAGACCACCAGACACAAGCATGCACAATCTATCAGAACACAAAAAATTGGGGCTGGGGATTTACCTCAGCGGCAAAGCGCCTGCCTGGCAAGTGCAAGGTCATGAGTTCGGTTCGGTTCCCGGTACCGGAGAAAAATAAAAAAAAAACAAAAAAAAAGAACATAAAAAATTGTAATCATTAACTGTTCATTTCAATACACCATCAGACATCAGCAATACAATTATCACAGCTATTCATATATATATTTATATTTTGTGTGCTCTTCCTGTTGCTGGGAAGGAAATCAAAGTTAATTCCTTAAAATTCACTGTGATTTTGCTATGTGTTAATAATGATATCGGCAGAGGGATAAAGACAAAAATAATTTAATTGTATATATTAAATCCTGATAACTTTTTCAACAGTGTATACATCTTAGATCCTAAGTCATAGAATAAGAAGTGTGTTCCATGCCAAACAAATTCATAGATTTTGACCATGAAATTTAAGGATAAGTTCACATATAAGATATTATTCAGCAAGGCTTGAATTTTCTAAATCCCATTTGCATTTAGAAAAAAAACCTGTTAATAACTATTTTAGGCCCTTTAAAAACAAGTGTTTTTCTTTAATGCCTTAATGAATCAAATTTTATTCATCTTTACTGGTGAATTATGTTTAAAAATTTTGTTAAAAATCCAAGTTACCTGCATCCTTATTCATTAATGAATGTTCTGAAATTGACCTTAGAGTGTCCTCTAGAATTCATAACACTCTTACATACTCCCCTTAACTCTAGTTAAATTATATTCAGTTTGGACATAATCCCAAACTAGTTTTGAGTGATGCAAATTATGTATAACAGAGAATGCTAAAAAAGGTATACACACTTCAGAAAAAGAAAATTTGTATGAATATATTTATACTAAATTTAATGAGACATCATGAGATTAACTCAAGTTACCTTTGGTTTCTACAATTACAAGAGGTTCCTATGGTGGTGGCCACTACCTTCTAGACAGGTACTAGTATGGCCAAATGCTGCTTGGGAAACTTTGGTCATTGAGACTGCTCAACATGTATTTTTCAATTTCATGTCTAAAGGCCAGCAGTGTTGTGGGGTTTCTGTGATATATGATATCCTTTAGGTTCCCTGTTTAAGGGTAACACCATCTGTTGAAAAAACATCATACTAATTTTAGTTTACTAAGGTACATATACGTTATTTGATAGACTCTGTATAAATGAATAATATATACGTTGACCTGACACTTTAGAAGAAAATTCTGATATTATCTAGTCATGTAGCCAAATTAAACATGGGACTGTACTGCACCCAAGAGTCAGAACCATGAAACAGTTGGGGTAAGTGACAGAAATAGAATCAGGACAGAGGATATTCTGTGAAATAGACCAGTCTGCAGAAAGCTGGTAGAAACCAGAAAAACCCCCTTTTCTTTCCAGTCAAAGCTGAGTGTCTGGGTGTGAATTTAACAGAAGGTATTTACAGAGCCATGGTTCCAAGTCATCTGACTCCTACTTGAGTCATCAGAAGAGCACAAGTTAGTATTTTGGTCCTCAGTGCTTTGTCGTTTCTCCATTACTAAAATCTACATGCGAACTTCTGAAATTCACTTGACATTCTCACTTGCACTTGATGAAATAGTTATCAGTGTTCTTGCCTTCCACTGAGTAACATGAAAAATATACAACGTGAAAACTTAAAACGCTAATGCATTACAACTAGGAGGATATCTGTGACCAGAAACTTCTCTAACAAATAGCTTTTTTGCAGGGGAAGTTTTGGGAAAATGACAAGAAATTAGTAATATATTAGCTTGAAAAAGATTTTCTTTGTGAAATGCTAAGAAATCTTGGAAGCAATTATAAACAGGAATAGATATCTCTGTGTGAACCAAAACTCCTTCTTATCATGCTCATTTAATATTAGAAACCCTTAGACTTGCAACTTAGTGTATTGTTGCTGAGTTTGGGGTACTGCAGTCTTCTTTGAGAGGTGGTTTCTAGGGTCTTTCTGTTGTGAGCAAAGAATTTGTCAAAACGCGTGCAAAGAGTAGTAGGGTTTCACAGTTTCAAAAAAGGTAGGAGAGGACACAGGCTCTGCAGAGTGAGACTGAGGCCAAGTGAAAGTATGAAAGTGAGTATACAGTGCAGGACGTCAGCAGGCTACTAGGAAAGGACACAGCAATAACAGCCTCAGTGTCCGCTGTCCTCTTGTGTTTCCTCTTTCTCAGGCTGGAATGAGGTTTTGGTTTTTGAAAATCTGCTCAATTTCTCCAGAAGTCCAAGTGCACGGCTGCCACCAAACTGTTCTGCAAACATTTCCTGGGATCCTGTAATATACAGGTCGTGCCTCATTTCCCCAGCCCGTGGGCTGCATCCTGCTCTCCTGTCTCACTAAGAGCCCAATTCTCACATTTTAGGAAGCATGCATTAAATTCATGTGTATATTTGCTTATGAATACTAGACCTGTACCTTCTGAATATTAGAAAAACGTAGTATATGTAGTTGTACGTACACTGTTTTGCATATGGCAGGTAATTAAAAATATTGAGAAAATAGTGTATTATAGTTGAAATAGAAGCATCAAAATGCCCCCATGAATCTAGAGGTTTCAGTAAAATATCAGTTTTAATTCATTTATGGGATACAATAAGAATGTTAACTCTTTGGGAGTTTCTGATATTTAATTACCAGAAGGATATTCATGATACAACATTTTGTTGAGTGGTGTGGATGAGCTAAGGAAACAGTCTAGGTGGAAGACCTACTTAGTTCTTAGCCAATGGGCTACAAAGGGTCTGGCTGACAAAATGAGTTCAGAAGCTAAGAGGTTCTTACATTTTCTCCTCTACCAGCTATTCCTCTGCAGGACCTTGGAGAGACTTTTTTCAATCTACTCAGGTTTTCTTTTTCTAATAAAAAGGAGTAATAGGCTAGATGTGATAATGCAGGACTATAATTCTCATACTTGGAAGACTGAGGCAGGAAGAATCCAAGTTTGAACTTAGCCTAGTCTGCAGAGAAAGAGCCTGTCTCAAAAATAAAAAAGAGGGTAATACTACTATCCTTCTTCTGTGGGCTGGGTAATAGGTAGGTGACCCTTGTGGGCTTTGTCCTCTGGCACACGATAATCACAAGTGAGTATTTGGTGTTAATAGCATTAGCATTGTTCTTTCTCTTGAAAAAAGGAACAGTGTTACAGTGTGCAGTACTGAAAAGCATTCCTTCTCATTTCATTATAGAAAACAACTTGAGTGAGTATAATTTAAAATAAATTACTTAATTGTGCTTCATGTTCAGATTAAATAGGAAGAGTTTTTCCTTTCAGTTTAGGATTATATAAAATAAGCTTGCCATTAACATATCTATCAGGAATAAATAAAATTCTCTTAAAATGAGAAGTGCTACAAATTGCACCAGAACTTGAAATTACCTTTCACCTTAATATGAGGGTCACCAAATTTATCTAGTGAGCAAATGTTTATGACTCATTAAATCAATAAAATATTTCAAATAAACTTTAATAGAATTTTTTTTCTTGCCAATTCTAAAAATAAAATGTATGGAATTTTTGGTTTCAGATTTTTAAGTGTTTAAATAAGGCGATTTTTATTTCAAGGTATTTTGCTATTATTCCAATCCTGTTTTCCTAAAATAGTGATGATAAATAAATAAAATTAAATAAATATCAAAGACCATATATACTATTTGTCCTTTTTAGTTATGCTTAGAATAGTACCTGACAAGGTTTAATTAATTTTATTTCATATGCATTCAACTGCTAAAACTTTCTCAATCTCTATACTGTTTCTTGAATGTAGATGGGTTCTTTTAAATGAATTTAAAATGCTCTACAGAAGTCATTGATTTGTCAATGAGCAAGAACTTTACAGACACTAGGTAAAAGAAGCCTGAAGCAAGCACCATGTACTGGAACAGATCTCAAAGTATCTGAAAAAATGCATTTTTGTAAATACATAATTTTAAAAATGCAATCAGAAAAAAACTTACACATTGAAAAATCTGGAATCAAGTCAGCCATGCAAATCTCTGGAGGATGTGATTTGCTTCTCATCCACTGTAGCAATAAGGATGACCAGGTGGAAATACCATAGCAAGCTTTATGAACTCAGCCATTATCCTGATCCACTTCGATAGTCTTCATAAAAACAGTGACTTCATAGATTGAGTAAAGTAAAATTAATGGAATAAATAATATTTAAAGCACTTGCTTTTATACTTGTTGAGGTAATAACCCATCTCATAGGATAAAAATCACTTGTTTCTTTTTAAAAGAAGCCATAAAAAAGTCTCTGTGAAAAAATTTCTGTGAAATCATGCTGTTTTCACACAAGAACTGTACATAATCACTTATTATCACTTAAATTTTGGTGAGTTCACCTTCATATAAAAAACTCTGGAAAAATATACAAATGGCTAGGTGACACAAATAATATAAAGTAGAAAGAATATTGAAATTTAAGAGGTCATGAATTCCATCTTCTGATCACTACACTTGTGTGTTTATTGAAGGAGATATACCTCATAAAAGAGGATAAAAGAAAAATTCACTCAATCAGTTCTTAAAAAATACCTACTAAATGTAGGAAAAACATTTTTGGGTTAATAGGAGCTATGTTTGTGGTTTTATTTGTCTTGTTTTGTTTTGTGACAAGGTCTTGCTATATAGTCCAAGGTGACCTTGAATACACAGGAATTCTGCCTCAGCCTTCTGAAGGCTGAGAGTATAGGCAGGTGCCACCACACCTGGCTAGGAAGTATAAAATAACTGTTTATTCAGTAAATTTTATTGAGTATCCACCTGTTTAACTTGAGGTAGTTATAGCAGGAAACAGCCCTAAATCCATCTTCTTGTATGGCTTTTATTCCACTGGAAGAGGCAGAAAAAAAAGCACATGAATATTTAATGCTAGGTAAAGTTCTAGAAAGTTTAAAAATAGAGCTAGGATTGGGAAAAATAAGAGATAAAGAAATACTATGAAATTTATTTGAGGTAGTCATGAAAAATGATATTTAAAGCAAACACCATTATACTACAGGATACCACACAATTATCTGATCTCACTGTGATATTCAATCTCTTTGCTGCAACCCCATCTGCCTCCAGATCATGATTGCCCCCGGTGTCTGACATGCACACCCCCCAGCAGATGCAGAGCCTGCCTTCTGTCTTCCAGCACCTTACTCAACGTTTGGTTTTCACTGGGTCCTCATCTGGCCATCCTATCTAAACTGCAACATCCATTTTCATTGTCCCCTTCCTTTGCACACCTTAGCTCCTCAATAATATTTCATTTGCCATACACTGTATTTGCTTTTGTTCCCTCTATCAGAGTGACAAGAAATTTTATTTGCAGGCTTCATTGTTCTGTTCACAGCGTCTAGAAAAGGCCCTTGTGAGTAGAAAGTGCTAAAATAAGTTTTGCTTAATACTGAACAAGCATGATATTTATATTTGAGAAAATTTTTTCTTGAACTCAAACAATAGCAGCAAAAAATAAGGGAGAAGTTGGAAATGTGTAAAATCCTTTTGCAATGACCCAAAGAAACCCTAAAACAGAATGCTGACAATGAGGACTAACAAAAAGAGATGCACATGAAAAGAATGAAAGTAATGATGATTTCATGTGTACCAAAAATAGAATAGAGGACCTAAACATTTTTAGAACTACTTGAGTTTTTGCTGCAATTACTTTAAATACTGAGACAGTATCCACAGAATTAGAGATAATTTTCGTAAATTTAATGTGATTTCAAAAGGTCTTAACTTAGAGTACTAAAAACTCAGCACAAGGGGCTGGGGATTTAGTTCAGCGGCACAGCACCTGCCTGGCAAGCAGT
Organism: Chinchilla lanigera; assembly: GCF_000276665.1. Taxonomy (NCBI): domain Eukaryota; kingdom Metazoa; phylum Chordata; class Mammalia; order Rodentia; family Chinchillidae; genus Chinchilla; species Chinchilla lanigera. The sequence continues at coordinate 2,724,250 of NW_004955463.1, forward strand.
ACACATTATAAAGTAGTACACATTATAGTACACATTATAAAGTCGTGAGTTCGATTCCCAGTACCGGTAAAAAAAAAAAGAAAAGAAAAGAAAATGAAAAAAACTCAGCACAAGGGCTTACAGGGCATTTTAGAGTTAGATATATGTTTCAGAGATTATTGCTGGGAAAACCACTATACCAGAGCTGTGCTATCATCTGTCCTAAGAAGTTACAGCTTTCTTAATTTACAAATAAAAATAATATGCCATGATTTTATATGTTTTAAATCAAACTCATCCACTCTCCAATTACCCCAACTATATTTTTCTACATACATGCATCCGTTCATTCAGTCAGCAAACATTTATTGAATCATTTGATAAAATCCATAGATGAAATAGTAATGTACTAAGGGGCAGTATAATGACTTATGTGGTAATGAAAATTAATCCTATTTCAGTAGAATTCTACCATAAAGCCACCAGGATAATGTTGGCAGGGAGCCAGAAATCCATAAAATCACAGTGCACTTTAACCTCTTTGTCATTTACAGTGCGCCTAGCTCTATATTTGGTGCTGAAGTGATTATAACCATAGAGGTTTATAATATTATTGTGAGCTAAGACAAGAAACAATCATAAAGCAACAGAAAAAGAGTGCACATCTACATCGTTCAATAGGCACCTCTGCTAACAAGAAGAATCAGTTGATCCTTTTAGCTTCTTAACACCTACACAGAAAGGAAATTGATTATGACACTTAAAATAAAAAAAGTAGATTGCCTTTCTCTGCTGCCTTTGGTGTGAAGGTAGATTGTACTTATGGCACAGGTGTGTCTGGCCAGGGTTGGTGTGTCTGGATCTGAGCTTAGCAGGACATCTATCCAGGTCTGAAGGAGAGGTCCATTTGCAGTCTTTATGCTTTATTCCGGCTATGTAGGTTTTTTACTGTCTCCTTCCTGTCTTTATGTCTTCTGGAACTGCATGCATTGCTTTGCTTAATCTAACTTGTTATTTCAAAAGTGACACATTTTATTTTCAAAAATATCTCAACTTTTCAAGAGAGTTAAACTCTAATTATTGGTCATCTGTGTTTTCCTCATTGTATACTCAACGTTTATTAATTCTATGAAAAAATTGCAGCAGGACATGATGTTGTCCACCTGTAATCCCAACATTCTGGGAGGCTGAGACAGAGGATCATAAATTAGAATCTTAGTGAGATCATGTCTGAAAATTAAAGAATAAAATGTGGGTGCAGATGTTGGTCACTTTTAATTCCCTGGGTCCAGTCCTCAATTTTGCTAAAAAATATTTGGGTAAATTGATCTTTGATTCTTACATACTCAGTCTATACTTAATTTGCTAAAAGTAGTACACATTATAGTAAAACTCTTTTGTCATGAATCTCCTCATCAAAAGTGAGATCATCCAAAACAGAACAAATTTCTTGAGTTCACTACACATTAGAAAATTTTACATCAGATCAGTTTTGATGACACAATCAATGATGTGTAGTAAATTAAGTAAAAGCTAAAATTTTCAAAGTAGAAAAATGGTTTTCCATAGTACTTTGAATTTTATGTGCAATATTTCTTTGATAAGCAGTGGTGATTTCCAATTCATAACCAGGTTTATGAAAGACAAACTCTATCATCCTTGACGCAAAATTTGTTCCCTCTTGATGTAAGAGTAAAATCTGGCATCCTTACCTTTTCTCAGATTCTCTGTTTCACTGTTGTAATTCAAGCATGTTTTTCTGTAGATCCTTGCTGTTTTACACAGTGTGAGGATGTAGCTCTCCTGCTGTGTTTCTGGCAACTTTTTTTTTCTTAAGGTATTTTTCTTTCTTCTTTACTGTGTGCATGCAGCAATACTTGCCAAGAGGAGTCCCATGCTTGCAATCTTTGTGTTTTTGTTAGTGTGGATCTTGGAGCTGACACCCTCTGAGTATGCAAAAGACTTTACAGCCTTCTTCCAAATCACTTCAATGGCTCCATTTTTGTATATCTGTCTGCCTTGGTTACTTTTCTCTTGTTGCTGAGACAAAATACCCAATGCCCAAAATTAAGGAAGGAGAGGTTTATTTAGCTCACAGTCTATGGAGGTTTCAGTCCATACTCAGCTGGACCCAAGGTAGAGTGCCACATGGCACAGGGCAACAGTTCATGGTGGCAGAAAACAGCAAAAGCAGAAAGAGCAAAAGGGATGAGTGGCTCCATGCAGCCTCTTCCTCTCCCTTACATTGTATGCAAACCATCTGCCCCAGGGCAGGTGTAGCACTCACACCCATAATCCCAGCATCAGACTATGGATCAATCAAAAATCTAGAATAGAAGCTTGCCCCATGAGTACCTGAGAATGTGGGGAACATGCAGGCACAAACCGTAACAATGTCACAGAGAAAATCTGAGAACTGAATTACTCCACAGCATAAATTCAAGTGCTTAGCTAAACAAATATCAAAATTGTGATTGAATTTTTAATCTATGTAAGTGCTAAAAAATCTTTCCATGTAAAGATATTTAATATTAGTGTGCATGAGGTAGATAAAATGACCTGGAATGACTACCGGGTCAATGAAAATTCTCTTTTCAAAAGTCTGCTTTTTTACTCTTTATTTATTTGAAATTTTTAGCAAATGTCTGTATTACACAATAATCACATTCATTGTACGGGGTTGGTATATGTACAGAACACATCTTAATTCTTTCAAATCCATTTTCCCTCCCCTTGTTCCTCCCAAATGTCCACATTTTAATAAAACTTTTATTTTCTGGACAAGTGTGTCCCTTTGATGCCTATTCAAATTTCTCTTTCCCTCAAGCTTGGCTAGAATCCTCTGTTATTTCCTGTCCCAAGAGGCTGCCCGTTTGACTTTGATATCTTTCGTCATCTTTGAAATTCAGTGGGAGGCCTTTTTAAAAATATTTTTGTCCCACACTATAAACCTGACTACAGCATTTTTCCATAAACTTAGTGGAAAAAAATAAGCCACTCCAAATGGACATTTTTCTTAAATAGCAAAATTTCATTACCATTATGTTGAAATGTGCCTTTGCGCATTACCATGGACTAGAAAAAGTTTAAATTGCCATAGCAAGTGGACGTTACTGTACTGTTTAGTAGCTGTTCAGAGGCTCATTTTCTTGGAGCAGAAAACTAAATGCCTTTTGGAGTGTAAAGTTCACACCACATAATTGGGGCACTTCAATCGTTTTGTTTTGAAAATTGTATTTTACTTGTGTCTCCTAAAATTAATTCCAGGAAAAATAATTGTACAGCATTAAAATAAGGGACAACTAGCTAAAGGGTGGATGATAAATGTTAAAATGACAATTTTTTCTGTTTAAAGTTAAAATTGCATTTTAACACCCTATTTTCTAACTCCCAGATGGCCCTTATATGAGACAATGTAATATTCATTGAAGATGAGAGGAAAGTGGGGCTGAGAGAGGCCAAGTGTCTTGCCCCAGGGCACAGAGAAGGCAATGGCCACGCTGTGATTGAAGCTTAGCATGTAAGTCTGGGACTGCATTGAGCTGCTCCTGTTCCATTCCTTGTCTGAACCAACAGCAGACAATTGTAGTGTTAAGTCTAACAAGATCAACAACCAGCACACAGTGACTCCAACATGATTTACCACTTCTGGAATGCAAGCCCTCCCACTGAGGAATGTCAGAGGTTTGGGAACTGAATTTAATTTTTATGGTCACAGAGTTGTTGCTTATTGTGGCTTCAGTGTGCCAAGTGCTAGCTTCATAATCTGAAATTAAAAACAATTTCACAAATTACCCAGTATGCTGTCCAGCAGACATGTGCGTCTCGCTTATGTCTGGATTTCCCATACAGGGAGAGCAGATCTAAGTAGAAATTAGATGCTTGGTTTATGTTTTAAAACTGAAGAATCAGATTAGCATGAGAGACAGACAAATGATTTCCTGTTTCCTTCCAGCCTCTGTGGTTACTTACACCTCTCCATTATTTTCAGGCGTTATATGGATAGTGTTTTAAAATGACTAAATTCTTTATCTCAAAAATGAAATCAATTATATTGCTTCTAATGTAAAATTGAGTTCTCTTTTTCAGCTTTATCATTAGATTGGCAAAATATGAACTGGAGATAATAGATTCTCAATAGCTGAATTTTCATACAGAGCTTGAAAAATCGCTTTCTTGCTTTCATAAAACCAAATTTTAAAACATATGTTCCAACCTTCCTCTGAAATCTTCTATCTGTTCAGCCACTTATAAATTGACACACTTTGTCTTGGACAGCTTCATGAGGACAAAACCATGGCACACACCTGGCAGTCATTTAGTCACCCTTTTGAGTCATTTCTTTCAGGAAAGGAAGCAAAACATTTCATAGGGAGCTTTTATTTTTACCCTTAATGCAAAAAATAATAATTTTAAACAATTTTCTTCTGCATTGTAAACTTCATTCAGGTCTTCTTTTCTAGTCTCACAGATGTTAACATAGTCTCCTCTTCCTTAGATTTTGTATATCCCTCCAGGAAGATTACTCATCTGGTAACATTCACTTACACCTTTCTTCTTCCACTTCGGTTTTTACAAAATAAATAATCAAAATGCCAATGAAGTGGAAAGGCTGTAGAAAAGAAGATTCTACCAATTCCAGGACTCAGACCTTGAATTCCAAATGGAATAAGTTTGTGGTGCCATACATTTATATCATTTTTGTTCCCTTGAAGAAAGAACCTGAGATATAGGCAATTCTCAGACCCTCTTGTCCTGAGCCAGGCACCTGCAGACGCTGATCATAACACAGCTATTTTCTGTTGTGCAAATTATCGTATCTGTCCACTGAGATAGGGCGTTATTATGATTATAACCCATCTGAATTACTTCCAATTTGAGTAGCTCAGCTACCCAGTTGATTTTCCATCAGCATCTCTAGTGTTGACACTCATAGCTAATGCCTGATCACAGATTTGTCTCCATATGCATTGCTCTGTATTACAGGTTCCTCAGTACTTCTTTCTCCTGCATTCATATAGTCTTGTACTGGCCCCCGATTAACACTACGATGCTAGACTATATACATTTTTCCATAATCTCATGCATTTGCTCTTACTTTTCTCTTAAAAAATGTTTGTATCCATGGTCTTCACTTCTACATTTTTCATTTTGTATTTAGCCCACTCTAACTGGGATTATAAAAGCTGACAGTTATTTTAACATTCTTGTTACAATTCTTTCAACATTTTAGTTTCAGGTGCCACTTACTTTGGGAGACCTTCTCTTTTTATTGTCTTTAAAGTATTTCCTATTTTATTCCCAAGATTATCATCTTTGTAGCATTTCTCAGTAATACTCAACTGCATATACACTGGTATCTCGGATCATGAATGCTCCTGTTTGCAAATAATTTGGTTCTCAAACAGAAGCATTTGGCAAAGTTATGTTTTTGTTTACAAACTCTGTATTGGGTGACAAATACAACCATGGCCATCTTTCCCACACAAACACAAATATGACCACCTTTTTCAAGATTGTAGATCAAATTAAGTTAGGGAACCATGGCAACACTGTATAATGTACCTATTTAATTATCCCATTTATTCTCCTCCGAGTACTGTAAGTTGTACTGCTATTTATTTTCTAAGTGTTTATTGTGTTTATCCCAAATATGGGAAATTCATGAGTACAGCAATCTCGCAGTCGCCATGGACATAGTTGTTACTTCATGAATAATTTATTACATGAAAATCACTGCTGCCTGAAGCTCTATTACTATTTCCAACTCTGACTATCTATATAAAAATACTGTAACTTTGATGTCTGCTGGATTGAAATAATTAATATATTCTTTGTGTTTATAGTTTGGATTTTATCTCTTTTGAGTCAATGATCTCTACCCTTGTAAATTATTTCTCTACCACTCTACTCAGCCCAGGAGACTTCTCCAGAATTTCTAAGGCTAAATGATTAGTGATGAAACAAGTTTGAGTCAATCCACACAAATTAATTTTCTTCTGATTTTTGTATGTTTTATAACTATACATACTGGGTAAAATAACCAGATTTTAAATATACCTTTTCTATATCTTTGTAGAAAAAAGATAAGCAGTTCACAAGCTCTATTTGCCAATACATTTGTTGGTCAATCTTGTTACTATCATGTTGGAAATATTGTTCTCATGGATTTTTAAATGTATGTTTTAATTTGTTTCTGTTTTGTTTTGTTTTTTGGTAAAGTGAGTTCAAGGTCCAAATTTAAACCAGCTTGTCTCAGTTACTTTTCTCACTGCTTGTTGCTGGAGACAAAACATCTAACACCCAAAATTAAAGGAGGAAAGGTTTATTGTACTTCACAGTCTGAAGAGGACTCAGTTTGTATTTGGCTGGCATCAGGGCGAGATGGCATGGCAGAGTGATACCATGAAGGAGAAAAGGTTCATGGCAGGCAGATGGCAGCAAGCAGCAACACAGCAAAAACAGAAGGCTGCCTTCTTTCTGTCCCTTTTATATTCTGCCCAAACAACTACCCTCTGGGCTTTTACACCCACTCCCAGGGTCAAACTCCCTAAAACCCAACATCACACTCAATCCCAGCATCACACCCCTTAATCCTATCATATTCAAAACTTCCTACATATACCACATGAGACTTTGGGGGAACATAACACAGCTCTTCTCTGAACTATGTAGATACATTTACATCAGTGTAAGCAGTGCTGTAACCTTGTTCAAGAAGGTAGATGACTTGCTCAGTATTTACTAAGAAAGACTAAGTTTTAGAAGGTTTTCCATTCTAATGAATATTTTGTAGGTGCAAATGTGATGTAAAACAAAATGACAAACTAAAATGAAGGAAGTTCCAAGTAGTTTAGATATCCAGATTGAGTGTATATAACCCTGAAAACATAAATAATTCCAAAGGATTCTGAAAGCGTTTAGTTTACGGATGAAAGGAAAACAACAAGAATGCATCAGAAATACATCTTGGTGTGATAATATTGTCTCTCAGCAAATTATGATTGTTTCTGTACATTGCAGGAAATATACTTTTCCTTCTGAGAAAATCCCTAACCCAAAAATCTGAAATTCTTGTGCTCCAAAATTCAAAACTTTTGACTGCCTACATGATACTTGATTGCCTGTGATAGTAACATTCAAAATGCAGGAATGCTGCACAATATCACCTGCAGGCTATATGTACAGTGAAGGTAAACAAGAGTATATTTAAATTTGAGTCCCATTCCCAAGAAATTTCATCAAGTGTATACAAATAATTAAAAATAAAAAAGTCTGAAATCTAAAACAGTTCCACTCCTAGACCTTTTACATAAGAGCCATTCAACCTACATCTCTGCAACTCCACATTTGGTAAATTCCTTCACAATTACCATAAACACTTAGTGAAATAATTTGATTATATTTCCATAATTTACACATTTTCATCATTTGGTTAATAAATAAAAATGAATCAATGTTTAACACTGTAGGCAAAGATTACAAACATTTCAAATTTAGAATAATTTCCTCAGTCATTTAGAGTTGTGTGATGCTTTACTTCCTCTAGCACTACCCTTGCACTTAAATAACTCCTGAAATCATGTATGAACTTCAAAACCAGTAAGATCAGTGAGATTAGGAATGGGACAAACATGAATTAATATGTCTTATGTGTATGTATAACTCTCCATAATGAATATAATAATTATATACAGAGAGCATATGCCACAATGATAAAAATTTAAAAATAAATAAATGAAAAAAGAAAATTTAAAGAAAAATTTAGCAATGTCTTTTAACAGCTTTGATGTTTTACAATGTTTTGTGATAAAGTATATAGAGTAGTACTCTTAACCTCAGCTTTAAGAAAATATGGTTGAATTCCTTGAGAAGATACAAAAAGCATCAATTCAATAGCACTGTTTCCTTTTTTGATAACCTTTTCTTTTTTACCCCATCTGCTTTTCAAAATTGTTAGAGACAGATATATTTACTGAATCTCTGTTGCTTTATGAAAATAAGGGCAATTTTTATCCTGGAAGAACTTTTATTTTCTTTTTGGGGTTTTTGTGTATTTTACTTCAGAGACCAAATTTTTATTTCTCTTCTAAGGTATTTTCTTCTAAGGCATTTTCATTTCTCTTTTAAGGAAATATCCCTTTTGTAGAATAGATCAACAGTTTATAGCTGTACTACCCTGCCCAATCTCATCTAAAATAGACAACAAAGTGATGAATAAAAATTTTAATTAGATATTTATATCTACAGAAGTCTAGTAAAAGAATATTTTTCTTTTTATAGGTTCTTGTAAATAGACTGATTTTTTTCTGTTGAAACACATATGCTGAAGTTTATCTTTTACCTTTGTAGAGAGAGGTACAGAAGACTTTGTGGTACATTTGGTCTCTGGATATCTCCACCTTGGATGTAGGCACGGTTATTGAATTTTAGATTCCTTGATGTGGAGCCGGGAGAGCAGCCTCCTGTTGGGATGGGCAAACCTGCCTGGAAATGATGTGTGCTTGTAGATGTAACTCAGACAGCTCTCATGAACAACTTTGATGACAATGATGTGACAGTGTTTGAAAAATTTGCATTACACAGTAATAATTATGTGACTCACTATGCACTCACTGCTTGTTGTTCTTAGGTCCTTGCCTTTTTTGACTTACACAAAAAAGTGTGGATTTTATCTTTTAATCTCTCTTTCTCTCTCTTCCTTCCTCCTCCACTTATTTTTCTTCCCTTCT
>NW_004955463.1:2733186-2750285 GCF_000276665.1 Chinchilla lanigera
TTTTTTCATTCTGTCCTTCCCTCCTTCTTTCCCTCTTCTTCCTCTCTCTCCCTTTCTTCTTCTGCTTCTCCTTTTCTCCCCTTCTCTCTGCTCCCTTCCTTCCCCTCCCCTCTCCTTTCTCCTCCCTCTCCCTCTTCCTCCAGATGACACGAGAACAATATATTTTAGCAACACAGCAGAACCACCTGCCAAGAACTGAAAATGCACAGCTGTACCCAGTGGGAATTTATGGATGGCGAAAGAGGTGCTTATACTTCTTTGTCCTTCTGCTGTTGGTTACCATGATAGTTAACTTAGCCATGACAATATGGATATTGAAAGTTATGAATTTCACTGTGGTAAGTACCACCATGATTTTACATCTATTACTTTAGTTCAAAGACAATCCAACCCTACTATTTTTATTATTTTATTTGAAAGTTATTCATCTTAAACTTTACAAGTATGTGTCTTGAAATTTCAAGAATAATTATATTTTAAGACTGCATTCAATATGCCTAGTGATGACACACTTATGACATTTCTTTCTATCATTTAAGAATGGAAAATTTAGATCATGACATACCAGCACATTGAGTCATTAGAAACTGAGAAGTTATTTAACTAATAAGTACATATTATAGCATACTATGAGAAACTGAGAAACAAATAATTTAAGAGATATTTTACCATGATGTTATAAAACATAGTTGTTACTAAATTGTTCCATGTAGAGTTTATACCTCTATATTCCTCTGTATTTGCTTTCTATGTAACATACTATGTGATGGAATCTAAATCCTGGAATTTCTCCTGGGCTGTTTAAGCCTCATAAATGCCACCCGGTGGCAACCACCTTCTTTCAGAACACATACTTGGTAAACAGAAAACAAACTGCAAATGAAGTCAATTTTATGAAAATTAACAAATTCATAGCAATGATTTTTTGATTAAGTAATGAATTTGACTTCAGTTTATTGAATGTTTTCAATGAACCTATGAGGACAGCTTACCTGGAAAGATTCTTGGCTTTGACGCAAACTACTTTAGCTCCTTTGGTATTTTCTGCTAAGTCCTTATATTTTGCTACTATACTTTTTAACAATTGTGCTTTTCCTTAGAGATCTCTGGTATGCTCACAGATGAGCAGGTATTTCACACTTTCTGACCACACTGTTATTATTCTTTATTACTCTCTGAATCCTCAGGCATGAGAGGAAAGGAGGTTCTTTAACTTCACTGATATTCCTATACTGGGTTTTCTCTTTCACCCTTTCTGAGTATTGATCTAGTAGGAACAGTTCCCTTCTGATTTTGCCAATACCTGATTCTAACTTGAAACAGAATTGCAAAAGGGAAAATGAGCTCAGCATCTTACCATAGTGAAGCTACCACACATATTTCCTCCAGAAGGAGTTTGTGGGGGCAAGGGCCTAACCTACCAGACAGAAAACACTTAATGATGCAAATCATGATAAATACCATGTGCTCATGGAAAAAAATGAGCTGAAGAATGATTATATTTTTTCTCACTATAGTGAAAATTTTGAAGGGCAATTCTACAAAATACAAAGAAAGGTGGACAGGAGCCAATATGTCCACAAAATTAGAAAAAAAATAGTAATAATTATTTCCTAGAGATAGATACACGTTCATAGCCCTGAACTGAGACAGCTGAGCTTGTGATTGACTAGAGACACAGGGCAGGGCTAGTAAAAAAATCATTGCTTGTGAAATATTTTGACCATGCGTCTGGACCAGTCCTTTGTCTCACATTTGGCTCCATTTTTTCTCTCATTTGGGAATATTTTAGTACAAATATCATTAATTTTCTCTCTAGTGAGCCTGTTAATCCAAGTTCTGCTCCCCTACCCGTGACTAGCTGAATTAGTGATTCACTTCAGTAAAACTCTCATTTGCTGAAAGCAAGTTTTTCAATCTTATTTTACTTCAATAAAAGGTAACTTTTTAAAAAGAAATAGACTTCTCTGGATCTTAAAATTTCATAAAGTGTATTTCCTCTATCAATAGCTTTAGAGAGATGGTGCCAGCTTTCTCACTCCACAAAGGTTTAATTCTATCCAGGGACCACAACCCTGGAATTTTCAGGTTCCTTCCATGTGAATTGATGGGGTATGTTTAATTTAATTAGGAAATTCTACTAACCACATAATTATTCCCTTCATACCTCACACTCAGAGCACCTTGCCCCATGCTGGTTCCAAGACCATCTAAACTATTCATGGGAAGCAATTGAAAACCATACCTATGTCTTCTGGATTCCTATAGGTCTCAGGGTTCCTAGGCAGGCGCTGTGCCACTGCGCTAAATCCCCAGCCCCTGGAGCTGTCTAAATTGAAGCCCAGCTGGCTAACATGCAAATAACAGCATAGTTTCAGTGATGTCCAAAAGGGGTTCTTCCATAGGAAACTTAGTAGAAGATTGTTCTCTCCCTCTCTCTCTCTCTCTCTCTCTCTCTCTCTCTCTCTCTCTCTCTCTCTCTCTCTCTTTTAAAAAAAAAATCACAATTTTGAAGCTGGGTATGGTAGCACACACATGCAACCCCTGCTGTAGGGAAGCTGAGGCAGAGGATGGCTGTAAGTTCAAGGGCTGCCTGGGCTATACAATGAGACTGTGACTCAAAATAAAATCAAATTTTGCTTTTTTATAATCAAGTGAATGCTGTCCTTCCTTCAACCATGCAAGCTGTTGGCATATAGATGAAGTTATAGACAGATGAAGCTCTAATGATTGTATCAAGATAGTGGTTGTAAAGTGGCATTCTATCCCAATGAATTTATTCATAATTTTTCAGAGAAACTCAGAATTATTTAAATAGATGCAGATTATTGCAGTGTTGAACACTGCAAATTAAGTTGTATATTCTTGAGAAGTGCTAAGTAATTTGTAATTCTCTTACATTGGAGAGGCTACAAAAAATCGATTTTATGGTTTTACTAGCACATTAAATTTGTATCTATCTACACAGTGAATACCAAGAACTAGTTACCATACATTTTTTAACAAGAAGCAGAAATAATGTGTACATTTTTGAGGAATATTATTGATTTACACAAAATGTATAGGACTTTTATTATAACTGTTACCATCTAATGCATTGAAATATGTGGCTGTTAACATCTTTTATTTGAGAGAACTGGGCATGTTACTGTTATCAAAATATTGTACTCTGAGCACAGCAAGGATAGCTGCCAACATATTTTATGTGGTGCTTGGAGCCCTTCATTATGAATATAATTGTACACGATCTGTGTGGTTGATATGACCTTATTAACTTCTGTTTCTCATTTTGTGGAAAATAAAATCATTCTACTTATTGAGATACCTATCACAGAGTACCATGAAGAAGGAAATGAGTTTATACTACAGGGTGAAAGACACAACATAGATATAAACAATAATTTCCTGACTATGTGAGTTGATAAATGAAGGAATGAGTTGAAGAAGGAGACTTTGGAATTTCATTTTACCTTGATCAGTATAACCCAATTACACGGTATTTGTTGCTGCTGCTGTTTTGTTGATTTGGTACAATATCTTTATGTTTCAGTATAAATGGACTAGCCTTGCATTTTATTAGACTTTGTACTGAGGCAAAATTCAATCCTAGGTTTAATTCTCATAAGAAGTACATTACCTCTACATTTGAAAATTGAAAATTGATATAGTTATGAAGTTTTTATTTCAATCTTGTGTCAAAGCCAAAATTGCTAACATTCATCTATGTCAAAATACTATTAGATATGTTCACTAGCTAGAAAAAGAAAGAGAACATAAGCAAAATTACGAATGTTGCACCTTAGAATTCAAGAATTACCCAAATATGGGCAATGACTGAAACATTTATGTGAAAAAGTTGTGTGGCTATTCTTAGTGGATTATATGATTAGTTAGATCAAGGAGAGCTGAAAAAAATTCCAAAAAGCATTGAATATCACAATTATTTAGATAGGAAAGGAATTGAGGATCATTTAATCCAACCATTCATGTATTACAAGAAGATATTTTCTAGTATTTCCTACACTTAATCACTCATACTTAAACTCTCATCTCAATGCAGACAAATCATCCCATTAAATCATGGCATAGTTTCATCATTATTAAATACCTTACTAAATATTTTGTTGTAGCCTCCTTGTATATAACTGTAAACATGCTATTCTACATTCCCTGTAGCAATATGATATGAATTTGTTGAATAATTTGTCAAGATTTCTGTGTGTTCTCACACACACACACACACACACACACACACACACATTGCTATAAACATGTGAATCTTTGACCAAAGTTTGTAGATTTGTTATTTATATAGCTACAGAACACAGAATTATTTCTATTTTTTATGATAGTTTTTCTCTTGATATACTTTTCTAAAATTCAGAGTACACATATTACCATAGTCACTTGTTTTCCTGTTTACCTTAAAGCTAATTGTTTTTAAAGTTACTATTTTTACAAAATGTGAAATTGTACACATTTTACAAGTCTTAAATTCTATGCTTTTTCTAATCACTACTAAATGAAGTACCACATATGCTTATGTTATTCTTGAGACCAACATTTTAATTGTCATTATTAACCCATTATCAATATACATAACTGGCTAAAGTACATTTGCAATAAGTTGTCATTAGCTAATGTGTCTTTCAAAAAGTTGTTACTCTCATGATTTTTTCCATTAAAGTCTATCTTGAACGATTTCTTTAAATAACACTTCTATCTTTACACATCTAGCCATTTCATATTAGAAAATTACACTCTCATTCCAAATGCATATTTTTCTTAACTAGCATCTATATAGATAAACATATATTATGCTTAAATGAAAAATAAACACAGGCTTCATTTTTTAAAAAAATTTACTTCTTGCTCTATAGACTCTTCAACCAAGTTTATATTTATAGGATCCTGGTCATCATTTATTTCTCTTCCCCCACATGGAAGGCATCATTCTTGACTTTATTTCTGATTCTGTCTTCCCAAATTAGAAGACAGTGTCTGCCAGATAATATGCTCTTCAGAAGAATTTGTGGGATAAATATCAATCCTTGACTTGCACTGACGTCTGTATAATTTTTCATTGCACTGTGATTCATGCCCTTCTAAAGGCTGCCTTTATCTTGGCATAACTGAGACAGGAACCAGTGAGCTCCTTTACTTGCTGTCTAAGGCCTTGTAACACAGACAGAGCTGCCTTGCTTTACATAGTGGGATTTATTATCTTCTCCAATGAAAAATCAGTTTTGTATTTATAATATCAAATAGGATAACCCTGGGCAGCCTCTTTGCCTAACACCTCACATAATGCAGGAGACAGGGCCATACCTAATTTTCCATACAGAAAATCGCCATTATGAACACCTTAAATAATTTTCAATATGTTCCTTGCTTTTATATAATTTCATGTGTGTGCATATACTTCAAACATTTTTATTGCCTTTAGCTTAGCAATATTTGTATAAGGATTATCCCTTATATTGCTACAAATTTCATGGAGTAGGCATCTCATTGACCCATCATTATTTTCATGTTTGGTTATTTTGTCTGTTTTCTTCATTTTTTTTATTAATTTGCTGTCACAAGTTTCATTGAGCACACTTGTATATCAACATTGATAATCATAGTGGCATAAATGCAAACTTCTTTAGGTTCTGCATTTTGGAATGTAAGTGTAGGAATCTTGACATTTAATGTTAGTTTTTTAGCAAAATAATTAAATCAGTTTATACCACTAATAACTTCTAAGGGCTTCTTGTTTGGCTTTACCAATTTAACACATTAGTATCAGTCTCAAAATTTCCTTAAGTTTTGGAATTGCTAAAATCACTTCTAAATAATCAACAATTGTTAATAGGAAAGAGTAGACTCTGGCCAAAAAGCTTTATGTCCTTATCCTGGCTATTAAAATTTTATGTATACTACCTATGATATGTTATTTAAATTGTGTTTCTGTGGAATGGATGTAATAGTATCATCCTCTAAATTATATTGCTTTAGAAATAAAATGAATTGGAAGAATGGAACTTATTCGTAAGTGTCATGCATGTATTAACAGCTGTCCAAGAGTCTGCTATTATTATTACTTTTACTTATTTTCAGCTCTTCTGTCTTCACAGATACTCCATTGACCATGTAAATTAACTTGATTCTTTGCATTGAGATTAATAACGAAACAATCCTGAACACTTTAACAATCTCAATGGGTGTTTATTAATTAGTTAGTAAATAAATGAAGGAGTTTACCTTGTGGATACTGTTATCTTCTTAAAATGTAAGTTCATACATTTTGGAGCCAGATAGCCGGATGTGTAGTCTGGCTCTAGGCCCTGCTGCTGAGCAGGGCCGGTTTGTGTTGGGTACCTAACCTCTGCAGCTCCAGTTCCTTCATCTGTAAAACGCTGATGATAGTTTTCACCTCTTATGTACCTCAGAAGTATTAAATAAGTGAAGCATACTAAACACTCTTAAAATAGATTCAGATATTAAACATTCAATTGTTGCCCACTACAATAATGATGATTAATATGCCCTTGCACTGTTACCTGTTATTAAATGAAGTTATTTCATACGACAAATTTTGTGAAAGAAAAATTTTTATTTCCTGAGGATGCTGAGGAATAATAAGAGTCCCTTAGAAATTCCTAATGTAGTGCTCAGGTATAAAACAGCATAACTATGTAAAACATCTAAGAGGAGCAGGCCATTCTTTCAAACACCGTCATTACTTTGGTGACACTAAGCTGTTTATTTTGAAAGCCAGAATTATCAGCAAGCAACTTTCTGACCTGTCTGAGTCAGTGATCTAATTTCTGTTCTGAATCCTCTTGAAAACTCAAATACTTAAAAGTTGTGTGTATACTAGAGTGTGCTTTCTGCTCTTGACCCTAAATATTCTGAGTTTCCTTGGTGATCAGAGCATTAAATTGTTATATGATTGAGATATTGTTCTATGAATTATTTTATAACTTCCTGAATAATAACCCTTAGGCTGTAATGCTTTAATTGTGGGAGCAAAGCTTAAGGCACTAGCAGCCCATTAGTTAGCAGGTAGTTTGTTCAACAAGATTATGTTTTATAGAGCAGACCTTATTAAATTTTACAGTATATAAAGTAAATACTGTATCCCCTTGGCGGATGCAAAACACAAATTTTGGGAAGTTAAATTTCCCAAGGTCACACTGATAGAGGGAAGGTCACACAAAGAGGGAAGTATGGGTGGCAATTTCAAAGTTCAACCTCTCTCACCTCATTTCATTGTGTATTATTTAAATCAAATTGAAATCAATTATTTCAAAATTCTTGTTAGTATACTTTCTGCATATTGCAGTTCATTCACAAAAACAAATATATAAATACAATGTTATTGCTTTTTATTTGTGTTTCGTACTTTGGCAAAATGTACCTCTATACCGTCAACCACTATTGTTTGAACTTTTAGTTTCATTAGTACTTGATCCCAGTACATAATGGTTATATTCATTGTAAGATATTGTTAATTGTATATAACATATCTTACTTGTTTTACTGTCCCGTTCTACTCTCTCGTCCATCTTTTGATCTCTTTCTCATCTTTAACAGATTCATTTCCCTGTTAAGAATGTATAATTAATGAGCAATTAATATGGTGAAAACTGCTTTGTAGGTTCCAAGCATGGCTACACTTCTGAACTTGGCAGCATGGGCATTAGGTTTATTTTCTAGACTCGACAATGACACGTATCTTAATATAATTATAAAAGTAAGAATTCCAAATGTTTCTTTCATCCCTGTGGTTCAGCCCATTCCTCACACACTTTAACTATATTTTTCTGAGAAGTATCTAACTGGCCATTTAAAGAGACCACTCTGCAGGAAATCTAGGTGATACATTCATCCACCTTTCTGAGTTGCCATTTCCATCTTTCCAGTTTATTCCTTGGTTCATGCTCCATGCCACGCACCCTGGAGCTGAGGTAAGCATCTCATTTGGAGAAGATTCCACGGCTCTGCGGTGAGTTTGGCAGCAGGCAAAGACACTGCCCTTCAGTGTGGTGTGTGGGATTTATTGCAGAGCTTATGATAGTGGATGATACAGTTAATGTTGCAAGACCGCTTCCATTATAACCCTCTGTTTGCATTTCCTCATAAACTTCAGACAAATTGTCCCTCTCCATTGCAGTCATTCATGATTAGTTTTAGCCTGGCAGTACATTTTCTTTCCTTGACTTTATAAAGAAAAATCTAGTCATTTATATCCAAGTTCAAAGAACAACTGAGTTGTAGTTAATTTTATAGACATTATCTATAAGTATTGCAGCATAACATAAATCACAAGGTATACATACA
This sequence comes from Chinchilla lanigera, assembly GCF_000276665.1. Lineage (NCBI taxonomy): Eukaryota > Metazoa > Chordata > Mammalia > Rodentia > Chinchillidae > Chinchilla > Chinchilla lanigera. The sequence continues at coordinate 2,741,515 of NW_004955463.1, forward strand.
CTGGGCAAAATAGTGTTCCTTAGAATGCCAGATAATACAGAAAGAGAACACTAAGGATTAACAAAATTACTCATTGAGTAAAAATTATAGAAAGTACAGACCTCTTAATTCTTGTGTTTAATACACTGTGCAGCACAGTTGAGCAGCAAAGGCTGGCTCAGTGACCTGTCATTACATAAGAGGAGATAGGAATCCAGAACATTAAAATCATTGGCCCATGCAGATGGGCTCACAAGTAAAACTTTACAATAGGGTAAATCACACTGAACTTAATTAAACACATGTGTGTCTCCATTTATACAATTATTCCCACAAATTATGCCATATAATATGCCTTAAACACTTTGACAAAATAGTCAAAATATTTGACTGCTACATAGGATTTGGAGAGGTGATTTTAAATTTCAATTTGAAATGAATAATTGATTTAAGAATTAAGAATTATTATCTGTTTGGTAAAAAAATAAGTGAGCATTTCCTTTTAACAAGCATAATGGTAGTGTTGTTATATTTGTTGTCTCCAAGTTAAGAGACCATTGTAATAGACATGGTTTACATTGGATAAGAGTCCACATGATTTTGTTATTTTAAATAATGGCGTCACAGCTTTACATTGTTATTTTGCAAACTCACCCTCAGATCAAATATCAGTATGATTAATGATAAGTAAAGTTAGTCTAGAATTTTCTGTCAGTAATCATAGTATTTTTAAATATTTCCAGAAAATAAGCATTCAAATCCCCTGGCATGTGATTGCACTGTAGTAGAGTCTATATCTGTATGATGGCTGAAGCTTGGGTAGAGAGAGCCACTTTGCTCCTCTGAGCACTAGTGAGGGCCCATGACAATCTCCAAGAGAGTTTAACTGGGGCTTAACTTGATTTTGTAATTCTGCCAGTAAATGGCATCACTTGAAAAATATATATCCATTTTCTTTCAATTCCCATACTTTGCTGTCCAAAATTTTGAATTTTTCTTGACATGTGATAAGCTTCTGTTAGCTCTGACATCCACTTTATTCTTTCTTGACTTAAACTGAAAAACACTGAGCATTTGCTAAACTCCTTCACATAAGCTGATCAGGTTACTTCACTAGTTTTATTCAGTGAAGTATAAAAGTCTACATATGTATGTGACCTACATAGGCATCGTGAATGTACATATTCCTATAGAAGTATTTAGTTTAAATGTGCACCAGCTTCCTCAAACATTTTTATAAAGTATTTGTTTCTATTATTACATGCATTTCAATCCAACTGATAAAAATTGCAATTTATGAGTGACATAAAATTTTTCAATTAAACTATATTTTTCATATGCTTGTTCATGACTGTGGACTTAAAAGAAATATTGACACTTTGTTTCTCAAAAAGCTTTGCTATCAAGTACTGAGCTGCAGCAAGTACAATATCCACCATTACATAGAATAGCATTTAGGAATGTGTTTAAAATTGTGAATATTATGTTCTTCAAAGAAATGAAAATAGTGTTTAAATAAAGAGAAAAATGAATCAATATGCATGAAAGACTGAGATTCATATATTTTGACTTAGCACCCATGAGTTGCATATTTTTATCATGATTCTCAAAAAAAGTTTGCTTAATCTCACATGATAAGCAATTTTACTAAGTTCACATTCGAGTCCCTGTTTAATACATTAGATAAAAATTGTCCTGCCCAGTTAGACATTATTCTCCTTTAATATTTTTCGCAAGTCAGTCTAGCAAAATGACAGTTTTCTGGTCAGAAATAGTCTACTATTCCACGATGATTTTTTTGTACACCAAGGATTTGTAAATTTACATATGTATCTGCGTACACTTTTATGAGGATAAGAAATGGAACACTTTCTACTGGGAATTGTACTCAGGGTCTTCACACAGAGTTAAATTTCCAGCCCTTCATTACTTTTCTTTTTATTTTGAGACTGAGTCTTAATAATTTGCCCAACTGTGCTTAAACTTTCAACCTTTGTGCCTTAACCTGCTAGAGTACTGGTATTATAGGTATATGTGACCATACCAAGCGTCTATTTAATGTTTGAGTGCGTAAAGTTATATTTCATTATGATCATTGCTGTTAATGTTAATTCCCTTTTTGTTGCTACATTCCCCTTCATAATCATTATTATTTTTTTACTATTAATAGCATTCATTTATAATGAAGGTACAAAATCATGGTATTTTTATAACTTTTGTTGCCCTTGGTAGATGTAAAATATGCCTTATAAAGAAATGTTTTAACCCTGGAAGAAACTGTACAAGTGATGTTCATCTTTTGTATACTGACTACCACATAATTTAGGTAGGTACAATGTATTAATTACCTATTGGTACAATTATAAAAACCTCAGCTCCTAATGGCTTAAATCAATGAACGTTCAAGTAGCTCAGGAATGAGACTGGACAATTTCTCTAGGCTCAGATAATGTTGGTCCGGCTTCTTCCTGAATCTCCTGTCACCTTTCTGACTATGCTGGTGCTGCCTCCTTTAGTGGCTTCATTCACATATTTGGCTGTCATTTTGCAACTGGGTGGATTGGTTGGATCACATGTTTCTTATCCTCCAGAACACTGGCCATTTTTAAAATGATTAAAATAGAAGACAAACTGTGATGGGGAATCGGGAAATAACGAAAGAGAAAAAAAGGAAAAATATATGTAGATGCAAGACAGTTAAGACTGTTATACAGCTAGTTTCTCTTCGTTCATTAAAAAGAAAGGTTTGTCTTGGAGCTGGGGATTTAGCTCAGTGGCAAAGCGCCTGCCTGGCAAGCGCAAGGTCATGAGTTTGGTTCCTGGTACCGGAGGGGGGAAAAAAAAAAAAGAAACTTTTGTCTTAATGTTGTACAGACAATATATCCTGCCTATGTCTTGTACTCTGAATAACTACTAGGAAGACAACAGTACACAATCTATCAACAATTGTAACTGAGCTCATAATCTGTTTTGAAACTCAGTTTCATTGTTATGCTTATCTTTTTTCTCTCTCTCTCTGTAAAATAAAAATAAATGTCTAATGAAAGTATGGAATATGGAAAGCATCTAGAGATTAGAACCAAAACTGGTCTACCACAACTTCTGGGCATTGTATGGTTAGAGGACATCCACAAGTACAGTTAAAATTCATGAGTGGAGAGACACCACTTCATTAGTATCTTAGGAATGCAAATCATAGCAAATTAAGTAATCTTTTCAGAAAGCTTTAAAGATTTATTTTTACAGCAGCTTTAGTTCCATAGCTACATTGTATGTCACATACAAAGTGTTTCCTGGAATCAACATCTAAGCTAGAGTGAAACATTTGTTAATCCATAAAAGTGGATGTGTCATTATTACCCCAAATACTCAGTTTACATTAGGAATGAGTATTGGTATTGTATATCTACAGCTTTTGATAAATGCATAAAGACATGTATGCATCATATTAATATCCAACATTAGTCTCACTGCCCTAAAAATGCTGTACTCAGCCTGTTCATTTTTGCTTGCCCTTGTCCCCTGGAAATTAGTGATTGTTTTATGGTCTCCATAGCTTACCCCTTTCCAGATTGGGATATAACTGGAATTGCATAGTATGTACCCCTTTCAAGTTAGTTTCCATAGATGAACATGTATTTATTGTTCTTCCCTGACTTTTCACAGGTTGATAACTCATTTCTTTTAAGCACTAATACTCCAGTTTGCACATACCACAGTATCTTTTCACTTAATAAAGATCACCTTGGTTGCTCTAAGATTCCATATTTGTTAATAAAACTAGTACAAATGTCCATGCATAAGATTTATTTGGAAAATAAGTTTTAAATTCTTTTGGATAAATACCAAGAGCACAATTTCTGGATTGCATGGTGAGAAAACATTCAGTTATTTAGGAAATTACCAGGTCTTTTTTCCAAAATTGGTATTCTATTTCCATCCTGAGAGACATAAATAAGAATTTCTGTTGCTGTCCATTTATAGCAGAATTTGGTGTAATTAATATTGTATTTTTTATTATTTTTATTATTTTTAATTTTTTATTCAATCTTGCATTCTTACATCTACTAATCTGAGCAAATTCATTGAATATTACAATATGGAATACAATAATCATTGTTAATTCTTATCATCTTGTTTTGAAATTCTGTATCACTTTTATTATTTTTGTATTGTTTTGTTTTTGTCTTGGTTGTTGCTATTTTATTTTCTTTTCATTTTAAAATATAAAAAATCGGGGCTGGGGATTTAGCTCAGCGGCAAAGCGCCTGCCTGGCAAGCGCAAGGTCATGAGTTCGGTTCCTGGTACCGGAGAAAAACCAAAAAAAAAAAAAAACCAAAAAAAAATAAATAAATAAAATATAAAAAATAAAATATTTTAACTAGAATTTTCAAATTGTTAAATATTTTTCTTTCTTGCTCAAATATTTTCATAAAATAATTCATATGATGCTATATCTGCTGTAAGAATATGTGTGTGTATAGTACATACATATATAACATATTAAGGTATGATCTGCAATATACTTTATAAACACTTGATAGTCTACCACCAAAAGTACTTTTCTGAAAGCTTCATTAAAAGTAATGCAAGTGTTTAAAGCTTGTGTAGATATATGTGATAGTTATGTTTTTCTTTTCCTTTTGAAGAATAATTTGACAATTTTATGATTTTTTAGAGTTTCTGAAAGGTTTTTAAGGGCATTGATAACATCAGATACTTACCCTAAAGAAGTAATCAGAAATGTGGAGAAAATAGCTTTGTCCAAAGAGATACATATCATGTTTATATAGGCAGTATATAGTTCCAAATATGGAATAAATAAATATAATGTATTTGTATGTATAATATTAATCATTAAAAGTTAATTTATACAAATTTATATTTTTCAGATTAATTTTTAGTACAGCATTAAATGATAAAATCCATATTTATTATATGTTTTAAAATGTACCTCAGGTCTCTAAAAAAAATTTCATAGAAAAGCATATTAAATAAAAATGTGAAATACTATGTGTTAATAATCCCTCACCAGGGGCTGGGGATTTAGCTCAGCGGGAAAGGGCCTGCCTGGCAAGCGCAAGGTCATGAGTTCGGTTCCCAGTACCGGAGAAAAACCAAAAAAAAAAGAAAAAAAAAAAATCCCTCACCAGCTTTCCTAAAAGCTTTTTATTTCCAGTTTTCTTCTTGTGCATTTATGAATAACCTTTATTCTATGAGCATATATATTGCAGTCAGTTATGTATTTAAAAAGTACAAACCAAAAATGTTTTTAGAAGTCTATGTCAATTTCACTTTGTTATATTCAATATAAAATGGCCTTGACTGTTTTCTGTAATTAAAATATTAAAATCCCCTATAGGTGAAAAGCTAAATATATTATAAATTATATAAATTAGTAACAAATACAGTACTTAAAATGATTACTGGGGCAACTATAAAATCAAATTATGCTATTAGTTTGGTTTTGCTTAAATTTCAAAGTAACTTCATTTTCAAAGCTGGCAAAAACTAAAGATCAAATGGGACTCCCAAATCTGCCAAGATGTGGTCAGTCTATATTTTCAAAATAGTCTTCATCTTGGAAGAGCAAACTACTTTGATGCTTATTTTTGAAAAATATTAAGTAGGTAAAAATATTTACTGATCTGAATAAACATATGAAAACATTACCTATAGTTACAAATCATCCCTGATTATGTTTTCCTGGTAGTACAAGAAGGAAATGACCTTCTTTGTCCAGGTCTCATTCCATCAATCTATCTATCTATCTATCTATCTATCTATCTATCTATCTATCTATCATCTATCTCTCAATCATCTCTATCTGTCTATCTATCTATCTGTCTATCTATCTATCTATCTATCTATCTATCTATCTCTCAATCATCTCTGTGTCTATCTATCTATCTGTCATATATTTCTCAATTATCTCTATCTATCATCTATCTTTCAATCATCTCTATCTATCTATCTATCTATCTATCTATCATCTATCTATCTATCTATGCATAATTTTTTTTTTGTTTTTTTGTTTTGGTTTTTCTCCGTACTGGGAACCGAACTCACGACCTTGCGCTTGCCAGGCAGGTGCTTTGCCCCTGAGCTAAATCCCCAGCCCCTATCTATGCATAATTTAAAAGAAGGCTTTGCTTTCTTGGTTATTACCATCATTTGTGTAACATGACTGCATAATTTTATTATGAATAGTGTTATTTTCGCTTAAATATGAAATAAACCTATAAACCTCAAAATAGCCAAATTCACATAATTCAACTATAATCACTGTATCGACTATCTCCTTCATTTAAGCTTTTGATGTACTTTTTAAAATCAAGATTGATGGAATTCTATTCATATTTTACGTAAAAAGATGACTTCCTAGCCCAACTAAAGAAAATATTTGTAGTCAACCTTACATTTCCATAGGTTTCATCTCCAAGGTTTGAACAAAACACAAACAGAAAATATTAAAGAATAGTGTCCAACTGTCCTGAACATATAGGAAATAATTTTCATGTCATTATTCTATAAGCAATACATTATAACAGTATTTTCATAGCATTTACAAATTAAGTACCGAGTAACCCAGAACTGATTTATAGCATAGGAGGATGTATACAGATTATTTACAAAAACTATATGATTTCATATATAGAACATGAATGTCCTCAGGTTTGGGGGTCTAATGTTGTAGGGGGTTTCTGAAATTAGTTCCTAAAGGTACAAAAGGATATTTGCAGATTTAGTTCTTCCCAATGTCAACTTTCAAGTAACAGTATTTTTCATGCTGAAAAACAAATCCAAATTGTCTTATGTTAGGAAAACATAATACAAGATAAAGACCATTAATAATCATTTTTACCTTAACTTCCAAATGTTAATAATGATAGTCGTTTTATTAAAAACTGTGGATAAATGTCTTTTCTAGGAATCATTTGCCAATCGATCTGCAAGGTTTCCTAAGTCGATTTCCCAAGTTCATGAATAATGCCTTACTCTTTTGGCCTATGCTTTCTGTGAACCCTCAAATAGAGAAGCACCGAGATGGAAGGCAGACAAGAGAATGTTCAGGCATTACAAATTTCGCCAATATAAAAATGAACCAAAACCAAATTCTTACACTCAAAAAAAAACTCTGATCTTCGCTTTTGAGAAAATCCAATATAGACTATCTTGTTTATTCACATTTACAGTAAAATAATAAATGTCCCTTCGTGCATTCGCTAAATTATAAGTAATTAGTCACTCAAGGATCATGAATGTTGCTCACATTAATTCAATGCAGCTATTTGAATTACTCCTTGGAGACTCAGAAGAATATAAATTTGCTTGTTAAAGGTATTATATTCTACATATATTATAGTGAGTGACTGTAGAGGTATCTGGTATGTTATCTGAACAAGATTATTATTAAAAAGTTAGGCTTACACTTGCTATGACTCCCTATATTTAATATTGTCCCCAAATGTCTTGTGCTTCACTTTAATTCAAATTTTTGTAGTATAAATTCATATATGTGGCCGTCCTTTTTGAGTTATGATATGCCATACCAATAAGGCCTGATTTTTCAAGTGCTATGTCTGTGAAAGGAATTAATTTTTGCCACAGATTAGTTTCATTTTTCCCATATATCTTATCTCTGGATATAAACATGGTTTTTCTATTCCTAGGGGTGGGATGAAAACAAAAATATTTCCAGCAAAGAAATTTTCTACCCAAAGCAAAAGATTCTCTTATTTTAGAGGCAACTTTATCATCTAACTGGGAGAATTCATTCAGCATACTGATTTCTTATATAATTGAACATTCTCAGTAAAAACATATGATTTGTTAGGATAACTAACAGTAATTTATACTTAGATATAGATTAGATATCATACTTTGCTTGATAAAATTTTATAAACCTTTTGCTTTACAACACTTTTATTTTACAAAAAGATTCTTTTACATGGGTATGTTATCAATCTAAAATCTGCTGACTCTTTACATCATTTTTTCAGGCTATTCACAATAATATTAAAAAGCATTAGCTTGTAGAATGCTGGTCCCAGCACTGATATTTTGGTGTTTTTGATAGCAAACCTGTAATTACAGATGATTCATCCTTAAATTGCAGCACAATTTTGATGCCCTCTTGACAGCATCCTACTAGTGTGTGCTCACAGACACTTTCACATACATAAAGAATCAAGGAAAAATCAGTTTAATGTACTTTATTAAATACTTAAATGATCAAGGCCAGCCTCGTATATTTCAGATGAGTTCAGGTGTGTTCAGGTTGGTATGTCTGTAGACCAGCCTCATATATTTCAAAGAATACTCTGAGTATAAATTGAGAAATTCTACATACAATTAGTCATTTCAACAATTAGGTCCTCAACGGACTTTTGTTCTGATTCGATTTTTCAAATAAAATATATGGCAACTAATTAGCCAGTTTGTACTTGTGAAAGAGGAAGGAAAACAGTATTTATGATGTGTATATTCTAAACACTTTGTGCCATATGTGTCCATTTAGTTGCTTTTTATTTTTTTACATTTTTTCCTATATGTGCAGAACATGAGAAAAATAGGCCATGGTAAAAACAAGTTTTTTTAATCATCTATTTAATGTATAACTTTCCCCTTACAAACTAATATAGGAAGGGTGGTGATATAGCTTAGTGGCATAAGTGCCTGCCTGGCGAGTGCAGGGTCCTGAGTTTGCGTCCCAGTATAAAAAAAAAAAAAAAAAAAAAGAAAAAGAAAAAAAATATAGGAAAAAATCCCCTGGTACATTCAATTTGTG
>NW_004955463.1:2750385-2786513 GCF_000276665.1 Chinchilla lanigera
TTTTTTTCATCCTCTGGCTTTATATAATTCTATCCATATTTTTGAAAGTGTCTTTATTTTATTTCACTCCAAAGGCATAGATTCATTAACTTAAAGAAATTTGTAATAGCTAAATCTTGGAAACAACCCAAATGCCTGTCAACTGAGGAAAGGATAAAAATGATGTGGTATTTTTATACAATGGAGTACTACTTAGCCATAAATAAGGATAAACTGAGACTTTTATAGGTAAGTGGATGCAACTCAAGATTACACTCATAAATGAATTAAATTAGACATATGTGTAAATATTGTATTCTCTACATGGTGTGAGAAAATAAAGGAGTAAATGAAGTCTAAAATGTGCAATAGATATTGTGAAATGGGAAAAATTTTTATCAAAAGGAAAACGGAACTAGGATGAGTGACAGGGGAAAGGATGGAAGGGAAAAGGTGAAAAATGTGTCACTTATACTGTTAGTGTCCTTTAGTTCATTGAAAAATTTGTGCTAATGTCGATTAGAGAAATTTTTATGCCCATATTTTGTACCTTGAGCAAGTACTTTAAAGATAACAACATGCAAGGTATTAACTATTGTTATTCTCCTGTCATGAAATTTTGTTTTCCCTGTTTTTATAAAATTAAAAAAAAATAAAACTACCACAAAAATAAATCCATTGAACATTGGGATGGGAAATTCACTTAAAATCAATTGAAACATTATTTTATACCTGGAAATTTTTGGTGTAAAATATTAATAATCTGAGGATTTATATTCTGAGAAATTAGTAATTTAACATGAGAGATTATGAATCTCAAATATATATTTATGTTTTATATTTTCTACAAAATACATAACATATGATCTGAGACTTTTTGAATCCAAAATAGAGCTGTTGTCCGATGGATGAATTCGTAAGACCAGATCTCAAAACAGAAAGTGTGCGTATGGAGGGCCGTAGACGTGGCTTGGTGTAAAGCACGTGAGGTTCAATCCCCAGGACCAGAAAAAGGATGAAATAGCAAGTGCATAGAATTATTTTATGTTACACATATTTGAGTTGTCTGTAGAAACAAATCTGCAAAGTTAGTGGAAAAGATGTACTTCTGCATAATAATGCATGGAATTTAGGACAAAATGACACTAATATTTTGCCTAGAGTTATGCATTGTAAAAGTATGTTATCTTGAAAATTAAGTCAGTAGTAATATTTTCTTTTACGTATTGAATTTTTAGCTTTACTTACTAGTTCACAGCTCTTCACATTATTTGCAGTGTAAAATCAATCATTTTTTCCACAGAAATATTCTTGGAAATTATCTGAGTGACCTGGCTTTGATTTTACTATTCTCATCCCAGTAATTAAATTAAATATTTAAGCCTATTTATAATAATTGCCTTTCAAAACTTATAAACTTATTATTTATCCTTGTTTATGTATTATACAAACTTTATGTAGAATAAGAAATTAGATTTATAAAATGCTATTACTGAAGATATAAATGACTTGGTTAAACACAATATGACTGTATTACTTGAATTTTTCATAGATCATTAATGAATATATTGAAACTGTCATGCCAAGGTATACTATGAAAAATAAATACTGTAAAAATATATATCTTGATCTGTTCCAATAATGCCTATTTCGTCCTAAAATAACATTTGAATTATATATAATATATATTATATATATGGTGCATATTGGTATATATTATGGTATATATATAAATATATTGTACAGTAGACATTAAATGTGCATATTATAATATATACATTATATCTTATATAAGTATATATATTATATACTACATATATTATATATGTGTATATTGTAATATATACAGTATATATTATATGTGTGTATTTAATATACATATATTACATACAATTGTCATTAGAGAAGTATAATATGACATTTAAGGTGAATTGTCTACCTGACTGCCTTGATAGCTAGGGTACTAGCATACCACACTTCTGGGTGTGACGGAGTGGGTCATAGATCTCTAACACTCTGTACTATACGATTTCCCTGACACTTTCCTCTCTGCTGCTCTTCTATGCTTCCCAGCCATTCTGAAGTGAACAATATTCCTTCACCATGCTTTACCGTGCTGATAGCTTTTATTTGAAGCGCAGCAGTCATGGACTAGATCCTCTGAAACCATTAGCCAAAAGAAGATGTCTTCCTTAAATTTTGGGTATCAGGTATTTGGTCCCAGGAAAGCCACTCAAACATAAAAACAGTGGAGAAGTGGGGTCATTGTTGAAGTATATTGGACCATGTGGGAATGTTTATCCTATACCTTTATAACTTGGATATACATAGCTACCTTTTGAATTTTCAGCAATTGCAGGTAAAAGTTTGTCTTGAGTCTCACTGATAATTTGGGAATCAATTAGTGTGTTTTCATTTGTATGTGGCATAGCAAGCATGATCTGAGAAAATAATAATTAATATAATATATAATGCAAAAAAGTGAATATTAATCAACAGATTTACCTTCACTGATAACAGCTTGTGATTTTGACTTTTATAATAGCATCTTTAGTTACACTGTTTATATTTACCCATATAATATCATAGATAATCAGATTCATGTGCTATCATAGATGGATGGACCATATACTTTTATTCAAGAATCATTTAGTATAGTCTCTTATTTGCTGGATAGCAATAATGAGAGAATTTCTTCATAATAGTGGGGAAACAAAATCAAATAATAAGTACATAATTAAGACAATTGTAAATCATAACTATAATGCAGATATTCATGCTATCTCATCTCTTCTAAAATCTCAATGAAAACTTGTTACCCCTACTTGGAGGTCAAATTTATTTACCTGAAGGTATAAAAACTGCCAAATGATAGTATCAAAATTTGAACCCTGACTTAAATTGTTTTATACAAAGTTTCTTGTTATTCCTTACTTCATGAATATAAGACGATTTATTCATTTTTATATTGATAATGGGTAACTTTAAAGATCCTGTGGTTACAGCCCTAAATATCCAGTTTAGTAAAGGTTCAATAATCTTACAGACAAAAACATTTTACGTGAAGATTCATTTGTATATATAGATTATTGTTCTATAGGGTCTAAAATTAACAAATGTTTAGAGACAATTAATTAACAATTAAACTCAGATATAATTCATACAGTGCGGAGACTAAATATAGAAACAAAATAGTCAGATCTTCTCTGAGAATAAAACTGGCCCACTGCCTCTGTAGCAACTTTTATAGGAATTCTGACATCATTAATGAGTATAGATTTTCTTTATTTTGCCCTGACTTCAAACTCTGTATTAGAGACAAAGCTCAGTGACCTAAAACTTCACTTCTGCTGCACCCCTATCCAGTTTCCCCATGTGAACAACTTCAACATAGAGAATGCTGAAGCTTCCCGTTTTTTCAATATTATTAAGACTTCCCACTCTTCTACTTAATTTAGAGTCTCTGTCAAACTATAATAATGAAACATTCCTTTTTCCTAGTAAGTCCTGAAACATTAATAGCCTCCCTTCAGAATAAAATATAATTTAAAAACTTAGCAGAGACACACAGGATACCAAGAAATACCAAGACTAAATTACTATTTATGACTCTTTGACCCTTAAAAGTTTAAAAAGAATATTTGAACAAAATTCTAGAAAGAGTTTGAATTTAGAGACTCTGAAGTAATCTCGTGTATAATCTTTAAGAAGATTGAGAATAAAAATTAAAACTTTTTGAACTACAAATATAATTTTACTTTAACAATATCTAGAATAATTTAAATTATGTAGACTCACTATCATACGTACTATTATACATATTATAATATTATATTATATATATTGTATGTACTATTGTATGTATTATATATACACACAAAGAACAATATTATTTGTAAGGGCAGAAACGCTTTAAGGTAATATCAATAAATAAAATAGAGACATCAAAGCAAGACAAATCTATAATACATACTGTAGAAAAAATCAGATTCTGAAATTAAACATGCTTTAAATCCTTGGCTTTTGCTCTCCTTCTAACTGAATTAGTTTGAACACTTTTTGAAAATTTTACTTTTAAGTATCTGTCTGATTTTCTTCATCTGTGAAATAAGAGTAGTAGGTAACCACTGCATATTTTGGTGGATATGTAAAGTAGCTTTAGCAAGGAGGTCTAAAAATATTGCTGCCCCAGATTTTTAAAAATTATTCATTAAATTATCAGCCAAAAATCCACAATAGCAGCCAAAAATAAAGGTAAACAAAACCACATAAAGCAAAACACTGCAAACATGACTACAATTGTCCTATTTTCTGGACACATGATAAAGTGCTATAGATTCCTAGCTTTTCATAAGATATTCTAGAATTACCAGTTAGGTAAAAGGGAAATCTCAATCATTTTCTTAATTGGCCTAACTCAGAAACAGGAAAGATTTTTTTATGAACAGTCCTCATGTGACAAGTGATAGAATATACAACTCTGTTTTATATTTTCAAAGCTAAATATTAGTCCTTTTATTCTGTGCTGTCATAATAGCCTTGAGTCATTAATGAATAAAATGATTTCTTCTTCTCCCATATTCTAGAATTATGAATTTTTCCATAATGATTTTCCCTGGTGAAGAGCAAATTAAAGAGCAATTACAATATCTCAGTTACATTGAGGGAAGGAATGGGAGTTAACGTAATAGAAGAGCAGTTAGCAACTGTTCATTATCTACCAAAGCACATTAGCGCTAGTTTTGATATCAGTAGGGAGAAGTGAGTTTTACAGAAACAAACCAATCACAGAAACAAAGAGCACTCCAGATGTTTATGTGTATATTTCTTTGTTCATAAATAAGAAAAACTTTAATTTATGAGAGAATACTTTCATACCTATTGAGATAATTTTTTGTCCCTGAGATAGTATTCTATGAAAAAAAGCATGAAGAATATTTTCTCAATAATTATATATTATCTCTCCAAAATATCAAAAGTAATTATATAATCAATAAGATGCAGTTTTACCAAGATCAAAATACTGTGAAATTAAACAAAGCAAATAACTAAACAGAAACTGATGATATAATCAAAATGGGCACATTATAAATGCAGATAGCTTAGACAAGACCTTAAGTCACTATTTTTCAAGCTCTTTAATAAAAGTGAAAAGGAGGCAATATTCCTAAGTACATTCTTGGAAGCAAGCATTACTGTGATAGCAAGACCATTGAAAAATCCAACAAAAAGAGGGACTTGCAAGCCAATCTCCCTAATGAACATGGTTGCAAAAATCCTCAGTAAGATACTGGCAAATAGGATGCAGCAAATCATTAAGAAGAATATAAACCAAAACCAACTCATTCATCTTAGGATCACAGGGAGATACCAAAAAGGGGAATACCTAGATCAAATTTAACCTCTAATTTTAGTTTCAGGGTGAGGAATCTCACACTGAATTCCACGGTGATAGTACCAGTCTGCACTCTCACCAATAGAGAAGTGTTCCTTTTTCCCCAAAAAACCCACCATCAATTGTTATTGGTGGATTTCTTCATAATAACCATCTTACTGGAGTGAGACAGAATCTCAGCATTGTTTTAATTTGCATCTCTCAAAGGACCAATGATGTTGAACATATTTTCATATGTTTATTTGCCATTTCAACTTCATCTATTCATTTCAGATACCCATTTTCTAACTGGGTCTTTAAATTGAGAGAGTATAGTTTCTTGACTTCTTTATATATTTTAAATATTAGTCTTTTCTCTGAGGAAGAACTGTAAAATATACTTTCCCATGCTGTGCATTGTGTCTTCATTCTGTTCATGGTTTATCTTGCTGTGCACAAGCCTTTTAATCAGGTGAGATCCCAGGTGTTGCTTCTTTGTGATAGTTCCTGTGTGACTGAGATTTTGTTCATAAAGCCTTTGCCTACTCCTGTGCTTCAAGAGTTCTACCTATTTTCTCTTCCAGCGGATTTAGTACTTCTGTTTTCATATTTAGATCTTTGATCCATCTCAATTTTAGTTTGGTGCATGGTGAGAAACTAGACATGGGTCTAGTTTCAGTCTGAGATGATCCTGTGTTTTTTGTCCTTGGCTCTATAGATATGGTGTATTATGTATATTGATTTGCATTTGTTTCACCATCCCTGGTGGGCTTGTTGGGGAAAAAGGAACACTTCTCTATTGGTGAGAGTGCAGACTGGTACAATCACCGTGGAATTCAGTGTGAGATTCCTCACCCTGAAACTAAAATTAGAGGTTAAATTTGATCTAGGTATTCCCCTTTTTGGTATCTCCCTGAAAGAATTAGAAGCATCATACCATGGCAATATATGCACATCCATGTTTATAGCAGCACAATTTGTAATAGCTAAATCCTGGAAATGGTTTAAATGCCTACCAATCAATGAATGGGAAAAGAAGATGTGCTTTTTAATATGATAATGTACTACTTTGCCATGAAAAGGATAAACTTGTAACATTTTGTGTAAATGGAGACACCTTGAGGCCATAATTTTAAGAGAAACAAATCAGAAACACATATTTAAATACTGCATTGTTTCTCTGGTGTTAGAAACTGAAGGTGTAGATACGAACAAAGATGTATAATAGATACTGAGAACAGGGGAATGTTCAAATGACAAGGGGAACCAGGGTGAGGAGAGTGGGAAAGGAGAGAAGGGACAAGAAAAAAAGAGAATAAGATGAAAAAATGGAAACAAGTTTTTGTAAATAAGTAGGGGCAAAAGGGTTCAGTGGAGTGGAGGGAAATGAGAAAAAAGAAAATACAAAATATGTCATGTACAGGCAGAAATTCTATTTTTCTGTCTGTCTATCATACCAATAAAATAAAACTGAAGATATAGAAAATCAAATCAGTGGAATAAAGAATAAATCATAAAAATAACTCTCAAATTTTGAAAAAGAACAGGAAAGATAAAAATTATAAAGAAAAAGAGGTATATAATGTAACAAATATCTATTATGTAGATAATAAATACTTCTAATGAGAAATAGGATAAAGATATCAAAGATAGGTAAAAAGTTTTTAATAGACAATACTCAGAGATAAAAAACTGTGAGTAGGCAGTGACACTCATTTTCTTTAATGAGAGAAGATTAATATCAAGGCAGTTTCACAATAATTTATAAATTTAACTGGAGATTAAAAATTTGAAGAATTTCAGACAAAGTGATAGGAAATTAACAATGATTTGTATATTACATATTGATATCTTCAAATTGGATATTCAGATAAGCAAATATAGACATATAAGATGGATCAAACACTTAAACATTAATTATTCTCTTTAATACAGCAATAAAAGTCAGTAGTGCATACTGACAAGTACATACTAAAAATATGTTAGCATACCGTTTATATTGCTTTTGTTATTTTGCAATGTATGTGTGCTTGTTAATATGTTTTTATTCTTTTATCTTTAAAATAAAAAAATTTAAGAATTTGAGCAAAAAGAAAAAAACATTTCTTTTACTAGGAATAAATATAACTTGGTCACACAAAATTTCCCTCTTTGAGGACCAGGGATATGCTCAGAGGCACAAATATAGTGTGCTTTGCAAGCTCAAGGTCCAGAGTTGAATTCATGGTACCACAATAAAACACACAGGAATATGTTCCTCTGTAAAAGTAAACGACTGGAGCACCACCAGGCTGTGGCTGGAAAGTTTTTGTATGTTACATTGAATCATATTAAACACACAGGAACTTTCTCTGACTTTGTCTTAGATTCTTTCTTTGTGACCTTCCATGGTTTCTACGTATTTATTGCTTCGTTCATGGGCACCTTTTCTGTCATGTTTCTTAAACTTGGTCTCAGGATTTTGTGCCTACGCTTCTATCTTCTCATTCCGCATGTTCTTCTCAATGCAGCGTTTGCCCTGATTCTAAAATGAAAAAGGAGGAATGAAGAAATATAGAGAAAGAGGAAGAAGGGGAGAAAAGACAAAACATAAAAGAAAAAGGGATACAGGCAAGAATAGGAGGAGAGGGGCGGGGGGTTTATCTCAGTGGCACAGTGCCTGTATGGCAAGTGTAAGGTCCTGAGTTCGATTCCCGGTACCAGAAACGCCCCTCTGCCCCCAGAAAAAGAACAGGAGGAGAGATAGTGAGGGTCTTCTGACAAATTACTGCAGAAAGTTGAAATTGCTGTAGAGCTCGTGGATCTGCCTTCAGAATCTTCTCATGTTTGAATGCATCAAGCTCTGGCCTTTGCAGCCCCAAAGTTTCTAATTTCATCAGAAATATTTACAATGCTTCTTCATAGGACGTTTCATTAATCAGAATTGTCCAGAAACAGAGCAAATATGATGTTCACAGAGGAAATGTAGAATTGGCTCCCTTGGTTGTGTTGTGGAGGCTGAAAAGTCCAAACCTTGATTGAGATTTTCCCACCTGGCTGGTGACTCATAGAAGAGTCGGTGCTGTAGCTCAAGTTCAAATACAGTCTGGTGGTGAAATTCTCTCCTTAGGGTCGGGGGGCGGGTGTGAATCTCATCTCTTTTCTTTTTAAGCTTTTGTCTTGGCTACATTTCTTTTGTTGCTGAGACAGAATACCTGATGCATAGAATTAAGGGAGGAAAGGTTTATTTAGCACACAATTTGTGGAGGTTTTAGTCCATAATCAACTGGCTCCCAGGTAGGGTGGTGTGGCACAGGGGCAACACTTCAGGATGGCAGAAGACAGCAAAAGCAGCAAGAGCAAAAGAGGGGGAGGCAGACAAGCCTCTTTTGCTCCCTTATATTGTAAGCAGGCTCTCCACTTACGGTGGGTCCTTACACCCACACCATCTCCATGTCCTCCTCCTGCACAGACTCAGGATGTTTACAAAGTAAGGACCCTGGCCCACTGCTGAGTCACTTAAACCTCTAAACTTCTCAAGCTGACACAATGTATTGACCATCACAGTTTTCTAACTGACTGGATGGGGATGATCTGTTATTATAGGAATAATCTCCTCTACTCAAAGTGTGGATTTTATAGAAAAAGATATATCTGCAGAACATCCAGACTATTGCTTGACCAACCATCTGGGTTCTACGGTCTTTTGGCCTAGGCAAGTTGTCATATGATAGTAATCATCACATACTTCCAATAATTTTGTCACTGGCCCCCTTGAAATTTGTTCTCCCTATTGCAATTAGCATGAACCATCTAAAGCACCTTCTCAGTCTGCTTAAACAGACACTCTTGCTCTGGAATACAACATAAAGCATCTCATATTGCCTAATTTCTCCTGAACTTCCCTGCATGACTTCCACCAAGTTATTATAAAAGCCAAAGCACTCACTCACATCTGTTCATTAAGGAGCACATAATTCCTTCTTCTATGAAGACTTTTTTGTGTTACATGTACAGACATGTTACATGTCCTAATCATCCTTCCAGTGCATCTGCTCTGCACTAGCTTCCTGGGCAAATTTCTCAGTATCCCAGTTTGGGTTAAATTCCTTTTCTTGGTGCCCCTGTGGTATCTAGGCTGCACCAGTCTGGCTCCTTCCGTGTCATCATATTAAATGTGTGTGTTCATGCTTTACTCACTTCCCCTAGACCAGTGGTGGTGAACTAGAGCCCTCTCTCTTACCATGTGATCCAAGTTGCCCCAGAAAGCACCCCAGTAGCTGAGCATTGGATAACAGCACACGTGGGGGCAGTGCTGGCACTTTGCCATAAGTGGTCTTCGGTTCTAGTTTGAGCACTCAGTTTCCACGTCAAAGAGTTTAGTCACCACTGCTCTGGACTACAGAGGTCCTGAAGACAAAGTCGGTGTGCCATTTATATTTCTGTTCTTAATAATTTAAATTCAGCCTGGACTAAAGTGGTGCCTAAAGGCATTATGGGAATTATCTCAACTAAACATTGAAAATCACACAGAGACATGCAATAAATAGTAGCAAATATGAATAGGAAAACAAGCTGACATTTCAGTAAGTAAATATGTGGTAATCAAAGAGAACACATATTCTTAAATGTGCACAGAAGAGATTTCCATACCTTGTCAAGACTCTTTTTAAAATATTTTATAACACATTAATAGGATTCTGTGTGATATTTCAACAACATGCACGCAGCAAGCCCTGATCAATGAAAATTTCCTTCTCCCTGGCTTCTTTTTCTTTGAGCCTTTCTCTTTCAGAACTTTACATAATACATAATAAATTATTGTGATCCTCGGTTTCAGTGTGCTGCAACTTATTCTTTCTGTTTCTACCTCTATCCCTCCTATTATCCCCTTTCACAGCCTGCAGTAATCACTATTCACAATGAGCATTTCTGCCCTTGAGAGGCAGTGTGCAGTACATATCTTTCTGTCCTTGACCTATTTTATTTAACACAATGTCCTCCAGTTCCATGCATTTGTCTGAAAATGATAGGCTTTCATTTCTCTTTAAGACTGAAAAATAGTCTATTCTGTAAATACAGCACATTTTCTTTATCCATTTGTCTATTCACTTATGTTAATTCTGTATCTTAGCGCTTATGTATATTTTTAAAATATGTTTTCTCACAGAGAAATATATCCAAGGACCTAACTGCTTTTAATGCTGTTCACCTTGAGCTATTTCAAACAGACAGTGTAAGGAACATGACTCATTTCAAATAACTGTAATTAATGAAACACACACAAATTGAACAGGGTGCACTTGAAATTATAGGCCTTTCTGTTTTTATCTGTTCTTTTCTTCATAATTCTTTTTCTTTTTTTTTCTTTCTTTCTTTTTTTTTTTTTTTTTCCTCTGGTACCGGGAACCGAACTTCCGACCTTGCGCTTGCCAGGCAGGCGCTTTGCTGGTTAGCTAAATCCCCAGCCCTATAAATCTTTTTCTTAATAAGGAATTATAGCTTGGACTGCCATGCTCTTTTCCTCCATAGAAAGTATAACACTTATTTAGCTTTCCTGTGGTAAAAATTTCCATGTACAAACCTTACAGGGGTGGTCACATTCAGTGGCACAGTTGACATGACCAGATTCCTATTAGCATATTTGCTATGTCATGCACTGAAGTGCCCTCCACGGTTTGTACACATTAACGTATTCTTCATAAGGCTAAGACAAGGGGGTTGCAAGCTTGAGCCCAGTCTGGGCAACTTAGTGAGACTATGCTCAAATTTTAAAGTAATTGAAAAAGAACTGGACTATAGGTCAGAGAGAAGATCTTGTGTTCAACTGTGATACTCAAATAATAATATAATAATAGATTATATGAGGTAAAGAAATGGAACAAGTCTCTGATGCACAGTGATCCATCTATAAAGAAATGTTTACCTGTTCTGGGAGAAAGCCTCAAGTCTGAAAGATAAACACAAGGAGGACATCAGGCACTAAGGTTTCTATACATGAGGAAGAATACGGACAGACTATTTAAAATCCATTTAAATTTCAGAGATGTTTTCCTACCTGTTGTTTGTCTTTTGGGAGCAAGGTGCGCTTCAGAAAGTACTCAAATTGGATGGCCAACAGAAAGTGGAAATGTGCTTGGCATATTTAGGCAGATATATGTAAGGAAGCTATCCTAAATTCCCCACAATAAGTATGCAATGTTGAAGAAGGGCAAGAGTTCTTTTGTAATCCCAAGAGAAGAGAAATTGGTCATGATGAAGTCAGCAGGATGTTCATTGGCCTTCTGAAGCCCTGTATACAGTCACTTCTGAAAGCCTTGCAGAGTAAACATCTTTACCCAGGAAGTAGGTAATAAATTCTCCTGGGGACTAAAATCTATAAGAGCTGTGCTGAAACTGCCCGGGGTAGGAGTAATTGCACCGCCTCATTTATGATAAAATCACAACTCATGCAATCCACCAAAACGTGACCATATCTGAAACCAGTAAGGCATCAGAATACCAGGGGGATGATGGCCGTAATCACGGTGGGCCAGACGGAAGCTAAGAGAAAATAACTGACGCATGCAAGATAAGCCCCGTGTTACAGGCTAGATTCCACTTGAGCATCATACGACTCCAACCACCATCAGAAGAAATGACTGGTATAAAGTTAAACAATGAATTTGCTCAAAATTATCATGATCTCAAATGAGGCTTTACCCTGTATCCTCAAATTTGCATTCTGAGATTTTCCTTTTTTGTAGCATTCTGTCATTTCATTTATAATGTTTTGCTCTTTCATACAACATTTATATGCTTCCAAATGATCTCTAATCATACCTGTCCCTGCTATTGTCTCTCTCTCTCTGCCACACACACTCACTTACCCCTTAGGTGATTTATTTGCCACCAATCCCCTGTCTTTATTCCTTTTAATCACTCTAAATTTGAATAAATGTAAATTTATATTCACAAACATGGATTTAGGTAAATTAACACATTGCGTATAATTATAAAAGAAATGTTATAATTCCTTTCGTAATTCCTCATATAATTGTAAAAGGAATTGTCATATAACAAATAAAAAGAGGGAAGACTTGTTTGGAACCTGGTATGATCTTTGGTATTTCCTTAAGATCACCACCATAGTACACACAATAAGCTACATGCTCTGCTCAGGATGTAAGCATAGAGAAATGGCATATCACTGACATTCAAAAGTAAAACAAAAAGACAAAACTCAAGAAAGTATAGAATGTTGTGAGAGTTTTTCACAAGCAAAAGGGCATAATTTTTATGCAATAAACTGGTAGGTATCAACTTACAAAGTAATGTGAGCTTCTAACTGCCTCTCTGATTGAATGAGTTCATTAATTTCAGCATTGTGTCAAGCTGCATTCTTGTAAGAAAAAAGGTCACAGCACATTTTTCTGATTCATCACTTACAATCAAAATATACCAATACTCTTTTGATGTTACCATACTTAGTTCTGTGTTGCTGGGAAAAATTTGTAGCTATAGAATGGTTCTGAGTGGGCATCGGTCTGTTCAATATCTACACTATTTGGCATTAATATATCCTTAAGGGCTACGATTAGGAAGGGGAGTAAATATATTTCTTTAAAATTGTTGATAGAAAACATGTAAGTTTTATTTCAATGAAAAGCATTTTCAGTACTTAACTACGCAGATTCTAAAAGTATTCTTTAGCTCATATTCTCTTCTATAAACTGAAATTTTAGTGTCTTCCCTGTAATTAAAGCAATATCACAAAGCTTATACTTTTTAAAAAAATAATAAGTTGTTGAGCTCATTAAAAATAGTATGTCCTGGAAAATTTAAATATGCAAGTGATCCACACTTTATGTACAACTCATAATTAATGAGGTGTCATCTAATTAAAATGTTTTAAAGAGTAAAATGTGAGTCAAAGGTAAAAAACCTAAATCAACAACAAAAGCAGTACAGTCATAATTAGGAATGACTATATTTAACTGGATAGGCTTTATAAGCATAAATTTTCTCATTATAACACACTTTTTAATACTTCAGTGCCAAGGAATAAATTGAATGAAAATATAGAAATATTTACAAAAATGTCTTGAAATTATGAAGATAACTTTGCTGAATATTTCTGTTTCTTATGCTAATTTATCTGAATCTAGTTCAGCTTGAATTCAGAGGTTCCTATTTTCTTATTTGCAAAAGAAAATAAACTTTTCTGATCCTAAATACATTGTCCAATGATTAAATCCTTTTGTCCAAATACTTAAATGAAAGTGACAGAGGAGTATTTGTCACCTTTGATAACAGTAAAATTATTGTCATTACTTTCACTTATAGGTCATTGGCAAATTGTAAACACCTTCATCAAACCTAATATCATGATATTACATCATTTTTCAAAGTAGAAATCTGATTTTCCATCAAAAAGAAACAGATTATTTTGATATTATATTAGAACCTTTGAAAAACATCTCAGTAATTCGTAGCACAATTGTACGGCTTGGTTTGCTACAATCATACATTTAAGTATTAACATGGACATTAAGGCTACCTGTTGTTACTCTAAGTTGCATGAATTAATAGAACACTGATAATGAAAAACTTCCCTCATATCCTTTGTAAGTTCTTTGTTTACGTGTGTGTTCATGTACTGTATCTACCTGGGGAAAAAAAAAATGTTGGATGTCTCCTCATATTCTCACAAAATAGTGTTTGTTATTTCTTGAATTTGTTTTACTGCAAAGTATGGTTCTCACCCTGACAAGCTGAAGAATCTTATTATAGTGTCACACCAGGAGTAATCCAGCGCTTGACATTATATTCAAATTATTGCCTTATGACCTGAATGCTTAAACTGACAAGGGAAATTTACCAGTGGATGGGAAACCTAACTGTCCTTGGTAGTGGAAAATTCAATATTTACTTTTAGTCTCCTGGTAGGCAAATATACATGGGAAGCCATATCATACTCAAAAAGTTTTACATTTGCTACGGAATCAGATTTTATTTTATTTTTTTTTTGAGAGAGCGTCTTTCTGTGTAGTTATGTTTAGAATTTTCATAGTAAAATAAATTCACTCATTAAGATCATCAGAATAAAATTACCTGAAACTTTCCTTGGCAAAGGCCAGTACTTATCCATGCTGTCCCTGCACTGAGACTGTCAAAGTTTACCTCTGGGCTTTCTCTGCGTTTTTGTAGCACTGCTCCTGATCAACTCAGAAGGCTTAGAAATCTCTGCGGGGCAGTACTGCTAACTGGTTAACAGCACAAGGTTTGAGTTAGAAGCTGTGAGCTCTTTTAAAGGCCTTGACATTTGTAAAGTGTTTGACACAGCACTAAACCTTTCTGAATCTTATATTCTTTTACTGTACTTGAACTGATATGAATACCAGTCTCATTAAGTAACTATAGGTCGATGTGTAGGAGAGGAGAGCTCATGATTAAACTATCAAAGGGCTTCACTGCAGTAGAAGAATTCAAGGTCCAGTTTAGTGTTTCTGAAAATCTGTTTTTCCTCTTTCTAAAGATGTCTTTTGCAGTAAACAGATGGTGCACCTTTGAACTATTATGTAAATGTTTGTGCACGCGTCATTGACGTACATCACTGACGCTTCCGGATGGAAGGCGGGGAAACAAAATTGGCTTGCTGACAAATTCAGTATTTAAACTTTATGCACAGCTGTGAATCTTATTATTGATATAAAGTGCATCAGTTCTTCATCAGGAAATAAGGAGACCAAAAATTGTTGAAATGTTTTCAAACTTTTCAGGAATGAAAATTAACAGTCATATACATTACATATATATATTTATATATATATAAAATTTGGACATCTAGATACTGTTATGTATGATATGGAAGATCAATATAATTATTTTTGGCTATAATTTTAGATTAAGAGTTCCACAATTTGGAAAAGTAGAAATATTTGAACATTTACAACAGTAAACATTTTTTCCAACTAATGAATGCACTAGCAATTAAAATCATAACTTATTAACACCTCATTGCATGTATATAATTTATTGATACATTAATTGCATATATATAATTTTTATATATACAAGGCAATAACATGTATTAAGACCATGTATGTATTGATATGTATTATAATACTTTGTTATTGGTATTTAAAAAATACAATACACACTGTAAACTTTACATAGGTAAAAATTTCTCCATGAAATATCCTTATGTAGCATCTTGAACCCCTGTATTTGTATATAAAGATGAGTTAAAGTGCATGCATATAGGTGGACAGCACCAATCTAAAAAAAAACGACTACTCAAATGATTCATTTAATTAAAAAGAGTCAAACATGGAAAACAAGTAAAATAGAAACATCTTTTGAAAGATATCTAATTCTGTAAGTAATGTGGCAACATTTCAAACATTTTATCATAAACTTTTTCACTTTTTCAAAAATATTTATTCCAAATCCACTAAATGTTAGGTATATTTTTGTATTAAAATAAATCAACATGATGAAATTGATTCTAACCCTTGAGGAGGTTATGAGAATTGGGGTCCCATGATCTAAAATAATGTCACGACAACATGGATATACAAAAAGTCACATATCCTAGAGTACTAGATAGTTTTTCATACTTCCTGCTACTTTACAATTTTTTTTAAGGTTGACTTAAATTTATTTTCTGATGTTTAAACTTTTCCTACTGTTTCCTCTAAGTTCCTTTTTATAAAACATAGTTTGGCATAATGAAATGTCCACCATTAAAGGAAATTGTTACTGTAGGTTATGGATACTAGTTCAACAAATTCTTTTAAATGACTATATGCACATTTTCCAATTCTTAGATACGCTGTGTTCCAGAAAGTCTTGGCACAAACACTCTGAAATATATTATTTGGCTAAATAATTAGTATATTTCAGAGTAGTCACATAATCCAGGCTTTTATTATTCTTGGTTTAGCCACTGCTATCATATAGCTTGAGCATAATCCAGGGTATTAGAATACAATTTAACATCCTTATTAAAACATGTGATTTTTTTCTAGCACATTGTAAAGCCCTTTGGCAAGTTCCCTAATTCTAGAACAAGACTTCTATAAAAACCTGACACTGGGCAAATGTGTGGCATGTAATTATGTAACGGACTACATTGTTTCCTATTATCTACTGTAGATGTATTCAATGGCTTGCTTCTTTTAGGCCACTCCAGTATCACTATGCATTTGCTATTAAAAATATTTTTACCATTCCATATAATAACTGATTTGCTATTTCAGCCATGTATCCTTGATTCTTATTGACTGTCAAAATTTCTTGAAGTACATTGGTCAGATATTATTCCATTCTTAAAATTAGTTTCTTTGCATTTTCAAAAATATTAAAACTGCCAAATTATTTTTACTAGCACAATATTCTTTAGTTTAGACTCCTAAGAAAACCTATGGATCTAATCAAATTACAGATATTTCTTTATAGTTTAATAAGCATTAAACTGGTTTTAGAGTGACTATTCATTGTCAGATGTTTAACATTGCATAAGTTAAATTAAAACTAATCTACACTAGGTTTTAAAGTCTCCTGCTATAGCCATTGTTTAGATGCTTTATAATTAAAAATATTAATTAATTTTAAATCTCATTGTTTTTAATTGTGTTATAGTTATTTAGTTAAAATTAGATTGGACTATTCAAAATACATCTTAGGTAGGTGAAGCAAATTTTAATGGTAAATTAATTAACATTAGTGTAATGAAAATTAACTTAAGGTAATTTGAATAATTGGCAAGAAAAGAACATTATAAACTAAAAATATAACATAAACTAACAAATAAGTCAGTAATTACAAGAAGTTATTTACTGTTCCATACAGATCATTTAAAAATATGTTTAGCTGGGCGTGGTGGCCTATGCCTATAATCCCAGCACTCAAGAGGCTGAGGCAGGAGGATTATTCTGAGTTCAAGACCAATCTGGGCTACAAAATGAACTGCATAGTGAGACCCTGTCTCAAAAAGTCAAGAAGACAAAAAAAAATCTATTTATATTATCACACACATACGTAAAAATTTTCTATTTATGAGTACTCACATCTTTTTCCTTCATGGTTGCATAAGTTGTATTCTTCTTTAAATGTTAGTAAGATTCTCTTCTTGATCAAGTATATAAACAAAATACTTAGATTTTAACAATCATTTTAATGTTCAGTTTAATAATCAAACCATTATTCCTAAAATGATGTCTTTTAGAGATATTAAAGGAGGAGTATGAATAAATTTGTCTTGAATGAGTGAATGTTTAGGTTTCTCACACTGACATGCCTCCCCAGTCACTTTTTACCTCTCTCTGAATATGTATTCCTTTTTGCATTTCTAATAAACAGACAGACAGTGAGAGAAACTTCATGATAAGTATTTGCTGAAGATTGTAAAATTAAAAGTGGAAGCCAGTAACCAAAGTGTAAGGTGGAACATTAAAGTAATAATTGAAACACAATGTCTCCAATACATCCCAGGAACTGATATTAATCCATATTCTCCACCATGTTCAGTGGCATGACCTGTTTACAAGATCTTCTCAAAGGGAGAAGACTTTGCAGCGAACATTTCCATTTTAGAAAATTTACTAATAATCAGTTTCAAGTGCCACAAAATAAAAATAATTAAAAACTGAACATGGAAAGTAAGAGAAACACAGTTTTAAAAGTCTGAGTAATGGATACTAACCATTTCTGTAATGTGAATATTGACATTAGCAACTTACAATGGCCCTAAAAAAAAAAAAAAAAAAAAGTCTGAGTAATGGATACTAACCATTTCTGTAATGTGAATATTGACATTAGCAACTTACAATGGCCCTACTCAAAGTTCTGGGATTAGTGCTGGTATTAGAAAGTACTCACTTTAGGCTATAGGAGGAGAGAGAAATTAGAAGACATAAGATGGAGCTCTAAGCACACCTGTGTAAAGGTTTCAGCATTACCCAAGAAGAATGATTAATCACAAGAGGCAATTGTCTTTCTCTATATATACTCTCTAGATTCTCTTTCTGTCTACACTCTCTCTATATATAACTCCCGTCATATCTGTAGTCATTTTAGAATTCAAAAATTTAAATCCTATCACCAATTATTTAAATACCTTTTATTTCAATCCCTTTCATAATAGACTATAGTAAAAAAATAATGGAGATTATAAACCATGTAAATGTCACATATATGACTAAGGTATTGATATGTAAACAAGTCATAATACCTATTAATTGTATATTTTGACAGTATACTAGGTTTATTACAGAAGGGTGCACAGTTTAGAAAAACGCCTAAGCAAGCCCCAAATCCAGAGGGCAAGTTGTGCAGAGAAATCGTGACCAGGTTAGCATCCTGTGAAGGAAGCTTTGGCAAGGAGGGCATCCTGCAGAAGCTAGAGCTTCCGGCATTGACTGACAGTTCATTGACCAGAGAGTCAGAATCATTAAGGAGGAATCCAGGGAATATGGAGCGATTGCAGGTCTGTTTTCTGATTCACATGAATGAGGTAAATCAGCACATCTTCAGGTCCCAGAATGTACAAAGATTCCCCAGCTTCCCTTATATACCATTGCTTGGAGTATGTTGTCTTTCTTTCAGAGAATTTCTGTTTGTTTAAGAAGGTCTCATCCAGGCTAATATCCCTTAACATTCATTTACCGCTAAATGTTTAAAGATAATCAATTACTTTGGAAGCACAAGGGTAAGTATTTGATTGAGTAATTGGGAAAAATGGTCTATCATTTGTCTTTCCATTAGTTCAAAAGTATTTTTAATATTATGTCTAGTATTTGACATTACCTTAAATATTGTTTTAAATGACTTCTCCTGGTGCTTGGCAAATTGGTAGATGCTTAATAAATTTCAGTGAGTTTTAGACATTGATAACTAATGAACAGGCATTTGTCAATTTTCAACCAATGACATACAATATTTCTATTTGTTTAAGAAGGTAATTCCATGTGTTTTAAGTTTTTAAGAGCATTTTGAATCTCTTTTATTAGAATTTAACCTTGATACTTACATATTTCTTGTATAACTACCCAGTAAGTAAGATCTTTACAGCAATTACTTCCCTGATTAATATGAAGACAGAAGAACATTAAAAACATTGCTTCCATTTTCTTTTCTCATTGAACTTTTATCTCCAGATTAATGCACAATCAAATTGAAATCAAATGGAAAATTATAGATTTTGTTAAAATGCTCTTTCTGGTCCTCTATACTTACACATGCACACATATATACATGTACAGACGTGCCTTAGATCATAAAAATAACTTTCCAAGGTTTTTCTTTTGGTATCAGAAATCAAACTCAGGACCTCATGCTTGCAAGTCAGGCACTGTGCCACTGAGCTATAAGATAATTGTACTACTAATTTCCATTGATTTATTGAAACGAACAGTGAATGCTTAAGTGTTTGATCAATCTTACATGCTCATATCTGGTAATCTGAGCAACTACTTCAAATATAACAATATGTAATATAACAACCGTTGGTTCTTTTTTTTGAGGGGGGGAGGTTTCTCCGGTACCGGGAACCGAACTCACGACCTTGCGCTTGCCAGGCAGGCGCTTTGCCGCTGAGCTAAATCCCCAGCCCCCAACCGTTGGTTCTTTCCTATCGTTTTGTTTTGAAATTCTGTATCATTTTTTATTTTTTTGTTTATATTCTGTTTTTCGTTTTTTAAAAATTATCATTAAAATAAAAAAATACAAACAAGCTTTCCAAGATTTCTTTCAGTTTCTTTCAAAAAACTTTAGTGACTTCTTTATGCTAGGGAACTCTTTCAGTCAGTGGAAGCATGAGGCCAACCATAGTGCTGCAAGCACTATTCACATATCAAGACCTTAAGTTTCGATCCAAACTAGATGACATTTGCTCTTTGAATGTACTGAACATTTACATTGTTATACAGAAGGAATTTTCATAAAATCAATGATTTCAGTTATTTTTTCTCACGTTGCATCACTTTGAGTATATCTTGCATATATATTGCTTGTTGGAATGTTTATTTTCCTCTTGACATAAATTATGCATGGATTATTACACTTATGATATATTTGATGTTTATACCTTGGATACCTTTCTATTAGACTTTAATTTTAAAGAAAAAATCTGATATACTCCTGAACACACTTGTAAAAAAATAGATTGTGGACAAAATGCAGAGTCTGTAGGGTATTTTAAGGACAAGAATTTTTGTTCAATATTTAATGTTAGACTAAAGTCAATTTTATTATTAAAATTGATATCTACCAACACTTTCTTGTTTCTTAACCCTACTGTTTAATCGTTTCAATCTTTTATTTTAAAATTGTTTATAAACAGCTGGAATCTACAAAATAGCACAGCATTCCCATTTACCCTTCACACAAATTCCTCAGAGATAGTGCTTTATATAATCATCCTACTGGTTAGCATTATTTCATAGATTTTCTAACTTTGATTTTTGAAATGCGATTATCTTTCACTTTATGTTTCCCTATTGCCCAGCTCTCTGAAAATCTCCCAAAATATCTTTAAATTTCAGCGTCACTATAGACTCACATCA
Organism: Chinchilla lanigera; assembly: GCF_000276665.1. Classification (NCBI taxonomy): domain Eukaryota; kingdom Metazoa; phylum Chordata; class Mammalia; order Rodentia; family Chinchillidae; genus Chinchilla; species Chinchilla lanigera. The sequence continues at coordinate 2,771,266 of NW_004955463.1, forward strand.
GTGAAATTCTGAGCATTTTAAAAAATCTAATGGTACATGATGACATTTACACAGGAAAATGAAAAAAAAATTGACATGCAGTTCTAATAAATTTTATTTGTCTTTAGGTAAAAATTCATAGCATTTTCAGATTGCAGAACTTTCTTAGTAATAGTAGGATTTCTTTCTTTCATTCATGTGTAAGTAATGTTTTGCAGTAGCCATGAAATTTTTACCAATAAAATTTAATTAATAGTATTAAAATTATTTTAATGATGGTACTTCAAGCCTATAGGACATGTTTTATATTACTTTCAGTGATTCACTTTTTTAGTGTATAGTTCTTCTTTCAAAACCATGTGCAGGGGCTGGGGATTTAGCTCAGCGGCAAAAGCGCCTGCCTGGCAAGGGCAAGGTTGTGAGTTCGGTTCCCGGTACCAGAGAAAAACCAAAAAAAAAAAAAACATGTGCAGAAGCACAGGCTTCAATTATTCAGTGAAGATTTTGATGCCAAACTTTAATGCAAAGCACAGACAATTGCTAACCAGACCTACAGGAAAACAGGAAGTTTTGGAGGAACTATAATATAATACTTTTACTTCACTTTAACTTTACAAAGCTTTTCAACATTGCAAAACATGTAGGAAGAGAATATTTATCTTAAAAGCTAAATTCCTTCCCCTATGCTTATTCATATGAGGATATTATATGGGATGCCTAAGCAAGCATTTTCCAGACTGGAATAGTCATTAGCATTCTCCCTAAGATATTCAGGGTGTAAAATAGACACTGGATATTGAAAAAGACATAGAGCCAGGAATCTAGTTCAGTGGTGTAAACACCTACCTGGCAACTGCAAGGTCCTGAGTTCGATTCCAAGAGGTAAACATTTCACTTTCTTTACATGAATTTGCTTTATTTATGGACAGCAAATTTGTAAACTCTGGTCTTTATACCCTATCTCCTCCCTTCAAGGTAGGAGGCCAATTTTAAGTGAAGGCTGTACTTTCTCTTGGGACATAATTAACTCTTTGGTTAGCCATCTACTGATCTGGATAATGACAGCCTCAGAAAAAGACTGCTTCTTGCTATGTTTCCACATTTGCAAAATGTCCTTCATATATTAGATGATCAATAAATATTAGTTAGATCAATAAATAAAAGGATAAGAAAAAAAAGGGAAAGAAGGAAATCCAATAACACAAAATAGCAGTACTGAAAACTAAATATGTGGGTCTACTCAGAAAATATTGGATATGAAGGAGAAGTCATTCATCTCACCTCATGATATAAATTCAGAAGGCTTGAGCTGTCAGGCATGAAAGTGCTCTAAAAAGGAGCTCGCCACATCTTCTTGATGGGTTGGTAATTATCTCCTCTCTAAGCAGATGCTTAGCTTCTCTGTCAGCCAATAGGCTTTGCCCTGCCCCCTTGCATTTCCTTTCACTTTGTAACCTCAACTTTAACCTGATGTCTCAACATTTCTCAAGATTTCTGCTCCTGCTTCTAACAATGAGGGACCAGGTTGCCTCCGCACTCATGTGGCTCTGTCAGGCCCAGCTCAGTTTTCTCATTCTGTTATTCAGTCCGCTGCTGCAGTGCTATGGATTCACTGCGGTTTGTTCAATGCCTATTCCTGATGCCCTGCTCAAAGGACCCAAGGCTTCTCACTTCGCAGCTGCCATTTCTGCCTTGTCTTTTCCGTTTTTGTTTCATGAGCTCAGTTATCAGGCTATCCTTCAGAAAGTGTGTAAATTCCAGACATGAAAACTCAGAGCCATGTAATTGTATCTTACAATGAAATTTTTAACAGCATTTCTGAGCGTTTTAAAAATTAATTTAATAATTATTATTAATTACAGTAAAGGTACTTTGAATAATATCTTTGAAACTAATTACCTACCACATATCACAAAAGATATGATGTAAAGGGACAAAACTATGATGATGAAATCATACCCCAAATTAATTTGGATGATCAATAATTTGAAATTTTTCCTTCAAATTTTGCACTTAGAGATTAAAAATTATATCTTCATAAGATTATTAGGAACAATAGTAAAATTTATGACATATCTAAATTATGAATTTGATGTCTGGTGATATTTCACATCAAATTGCTTCTCAACAGAAACAGTTTATAGGGTAAGCTATATATAAGTCAACGAACTTAAAAATTAAACAATACTTCACTGTGCTTTTTAATATTTTAATTATATTAAAATAGGATTAAATTAATTTAGTATCATTATTATAGAACTGTAACATTAATCATATGGCTTTCAATATTTTAAGTAACTATAATTCTGAAAAGAAAATAATTCAATTTTATTTAGCGAAGAAAATTTATTTAGTTCTCTTTCTTTTTTTTTTGGTTTTTCTCCTGTACCGGGAACCGAACTCACGACCTTGCACTTGCCAGACAGGCGCTTTTGCCCCTGAGCTAAATCCCCAGCCCCTATTTAGTTTTTTTTCTATGAGAATTGGGAAATATTTAAACTTGTATCTTTAGTTATTTGTGAAATATCTTACATTTTAAGTAAACTAGAACATAAAAAACAATTATATCATTCATATTACTTCTAGTAAGTCAGGATTCACTCCATGTTTTGTGGTCAGTTTGAATGGAATAGCTTAGATTTCTCTGCACTCATTTCATTAAATAAACAACCCCTAGCTGGGGATATAGCTCAGCAGCATAAGGGTTTGCCTGGCAAGCCTGAGGTGATGAGTTTGATTTCTGGTACAAAAAAAACAAAAAATAAAAAGCAATCTCTAGATACACACACAAGAACACACACACACACACACACACACTTTCACTGGTAAACATAAATATCAGAAAGATTTTCTTTCCATCAGATCCTTCAAATATATCAGCTCATGCATCTTTTCTTCTTGTATTTTTGTGCACTAATATTTCCTGGAAAGGAAATGCTATTCCAGTTGGTCTCATAAAGTTTAACAACTGGTGCTTCTCCTTGCTCCTTCCCTGATTTTTCCTCTGCAGTCCCTCAAATTTAAAATCTCAAGAAAAGACAGTGACTGTCTCTCACTCCCTGAATCTGTGTAGGTACCACTGAGGCGACGAGTGGTTAACGTATTAGCAGCTCTGGTCCACCTGGCTTTGCATGCAAGTTTATTCTGACAAAATTATTCTGCTCAAATTAAAGGCAGTCTTATAATGGATATTAGTTTTTAATTCTGTATCATGGTTAATTGTCTTTTGTTTTTCCATTTATTTCTGATTTAACGTTAAGTCCCAGGTGCAGGTAAATCCTTCAGGGCAAGGGGGACTATATCAAAACATGATCTTGTTAAGCTTTGAACTTTCATACTTGTATGGTTTTTGATGCTTTATGTCAGCAATGGGAGCACCTGGGTGATTAACATCTACATAAAATGATTTCCAGGCATTTCTACAATATTTTCAAGTTATTCCTTAAGTTTTAACTAGAAACAAATGCCAAGAAGGATTTTTAATACATACAGACTTCTAGAAGGAATATTTATATTTTGAAATAATTAAATCATTAAAATAATTACTACCATACTTGTCTATTTGTTTGTCAAAACAATCAAATATAATTCCTAAAACTTTTATTGCAGTATCTTATGTAAATTCAGTTAAGGCTAGATCCTAGTATATTCTCACTTAGGGACCCAAATACCTGCTAAGCTTACTTAATTTCTTGACTAGTAGCATGTACCAGTGTTAATTGCTTTAGTTAATTTACAATCCTTTGGCCATAAATTATAGTTCTTAGAAATTGTGAATATGGTTAGAATGTGAGAAGGGAAATAAACCATTAGAGGAAGAGACAATATTTGGGACTGGAGCAGAAATAAAACAAAAAGATAATCTATCAACTGACTTTGTACGGTTTCTACTCACTATCTCCACATCTGCCTTTGTGTCCTCTTCATAAACACAAGGCTTATTTAAGGATTTTTGCTTTTTGGGGAATCTCTAGACTTCAAGCTACTGGAAATCCCAGGATTTGTTTATCCAAATGTTGAGACTCATCTTTTTTTTAAGGTCAAAATGGACTTTTGCATATGAGTAAACTGTTTTCATAGTTGTTACTGCTATGAAAAATCATTCCTTGTAAAAGTTGGATACAATTGTATCCTGATTTCATGTACCTTCAAAAAATTGCACAAGAATGCTTACATATCTGCATCACTTAAATGATAGCTGCTACAGACAGATATTCGAGAATGTTCTGAAATGCATATGTGAAGGCTGAAATGCTCCTACAATGTTTGATTAATTCAACTGAAATAATTGATAAGTAAAAGAACTGTCAAAAAAGTAAAAAAATTCTTCCTAACCAAAGATTATAAAACTTTAAATTAGAAATAATATTGTTGTGATTTGCTTGGTGAGTGCTCTGTGAACTAGTCATAAATTATGAAAAATAATATGTATTACATTCCTGATATACTTAGGTTGATTTTTTAAATACATTACTTTAGTTTAATATGTTTTTTATTTTATTTGCATTATTATTTTATCCTTAGATATTAGAAGAAGAGTCATGTAATTTCTATGAGAGGCCAAGTGGTTATTACACGTAAATTAATGCTTTTGTATAAGGCAAGACGTGGAAGCATTTATTTAAATATTTTAGATTATGCATTTGGGCAGATTAAAGATGTTTTTGTATTTATATTTTTGTGTTGAAAAACTATAATCAGATACTACCTATTACACGCGTCATTGTGCATTTTTAATTCATAAAATAGTTAAACACCATTTGCGAGCCATATCCTATTTCAAAGAACTTTACCTATTTCAGAAATATGTAACTTTTAAAAGAAACTAATATATTTAAAGTATATGTTTGTTCACAGTGAAAATGAGATTAAAGGAATGCTTGAGGAGTTAAAGTCAAAAGAATTTATCTACATCTCCAGTAAGGCATTTCAAGCAGAATGATAGAAGTACAGTGTTTGCTGAGGTTGTACTGATTGTCCAGGGAGACATACTTAACATTCAGATCTCAAGAAACACTCATGGAAATATTAAGGGAAAAATGACAGAACTTCTCTCTTACTAATATAGGTATACTAACATTAAACCTCTCCATTGCATACCCCGGTGTGTCATATATAGTTGCAATTATATAAAAAGCAATCCTAGAGAAAGGTAGTGCATCTCAATGGAGTTCACTATCAACCTGATTAAAGCTGACAAGCCTATACTGCTTACAAAGAAGACTTCATGGGGACTTCAGAACAGATGCTAAACAATATGGCACATTTGATTTCATGCTGTTTATGCATGCCAGCCCCTGGCAGTCTTTATGAGGTCAGAGGATTAGTAAAATTGTAGTCAGCAGGAATATAGGGTATAAGTAGAAGAAGCCAAGGCAGGTGTGCTGGAATGAATTAGGAATGGGCTTCCCCCAGGTCTGTTTTAGTTGTCCTTCAGCGTATATCTGTAGAAAAAAACCGTAAAACTCAAATAATAAAAATAGGGTGACTAGTTATATTTTATACATGTTGAATATTAAATATATATGCTGTAATAATTGTATTCTAAAACTGGTTATAATGCTTCTTTAGAAAATAAATCTTAATGATCATTCATAAAAACAATGATGGTATATGATACAGACATATTTACACATGAATAGAAATCAAAATATGCTAATGGTAAAGTATTCAGTTATGAATGTTAGCTGTTTCTGATTTTTATGATTTTACTGTTTATACTTCTCAGTGTGTTTATTTTTAAAATTAGGACAATAGATTGAATAATATCCAAAGTCATTCCCAAGTATGGAAAATAGATGCCTATTTTAGAAAACTAGTTTTAGATTTTTGTTAGTTGTTTTATTAAGTTGATTGGTGTTTTTTAGAAATAAGGTCAAGGTACAATTATTGCAGTGGTTATAACCTGAGAGAAATAAGATAGCACATAAACAAATTTGCATCAGATTAGAATGGAGGACATTGTCAGCTTTTTTCCAGGATAAGGGCAACTTTCTTACACCCTTGTTAATGGAAGTCTGATTCCGAAATTTGGTTGTGTGGAGCAAGGCACTAAGGGATAAAAGTGAAATTACAGAGAAAATTTATTTTGAATAAATGAAATCTAGGCTCAAAATGGCTAACCAGGTTTTTTAGTTTCACAAGGGCAGATAATGACAAATTTAGCTTTTTTATCACATTTATTTAATAGGTGTTTCTCTATAGTACTTTGTTTCTGTTAATCATTTGTGTAATTTTGATCTAAAATACAGTGGTGTACCTGGAGTCAACATGCACAAACAAATCAGACTGGCATTTTAGCACAACGTTGCCAGTAGGAAATATGATATTTGAACAGTTTAAGAATTGCTTTAGATAGTTCTGTCCTGAACGACTCCACAAGATAAAGCAAATGATGTAATGCATCACGTATGTTATCCTGATGGATAAACTCAGTTTCCCAAGTTTTATTTAATTCTCATTAATTAAATTTAAGTTCATACAGGCACATGTAACTTAATGCTGCCTCTGCCAACACATAGTATTAGCAGCGTAGCATTATTTAAGATTACTGAAATTAAAGCAGATGAATATTTGAAAGGCTCATAACTGAGTACAGCATGGAAAATTATTACCCTTCAATACCTATGAACAATTTTATAGTCATTACACTTTTCTGTATACTAACATTTTTTTTTCAAATCCAAGATTGCATGTGCTGAGAGAAGAGACTCAGGCTCGTTTGCAGTATTGTGTGTCAGAGCTTCTTGTTAGTCCTTAGCTGCTGAAACACACATGCGAGTGAAGTCAAGGTTCATTTTATATTAAGAAGGAAATCACAAAATGCCTCGGATAACTGAAAAAAATAACAATATTCCAAAATATTCATGCGTGTAAGTCAGCAGATCCCTGCAGTTTTGCCCAGTAAATAATTGGTTAACAATCTTCATTGTAAAAATTCCTTTCACTACCAAGCATCTTTTAAGCTAATGATGATCAGGTAGTAGAAGTTGCTGCATACTCCCTTTTGTGTAGGTGATATGAATATTTCACAGATAAACTCTTCTGTTTTAGCACAAGGTCATAAACCTCTGGAGAAACCTCTGGAGAAGAAATAAGTTCACACCCTGGGAACTGGTGTGATATGCATTTCACACTATCAGAACATTGAAACTACTGCAAACATATTTACTAAAACAACTCTACTAACGTATTCCCAAGGTAAAAGTGTGATTATAAGAAATGTATAACTAACTTGAAAAAGTTAGGTATCTTTTGTGCAAAGAAATGTATTTTCTTATCAATTGATCAATTGTGTAGAAATAAATACACAAAGAAGGAGGTAAAGAAGGAGGTCACAAGATATGTTTGAACCATACATATATATGTAGCATTTAAAAGATAATTGTGGAATAAGTAATATTTTTAAATATGTGTATATAAATATTTTGAAATTTAGAGATATTTTTGGTGTAATTGAATACTTTGCACAACGTAGTTGTCATTTATTCAATATGTAACTTTCCTGTTAAGAACACTTTACACTCTAATATTCTTCTGGGTAAATTGGTACTGCAAGACTGCGTGTCCAGAATTTCCACAGTATACTATATGCATTATATTTTCTTACATTTTATGCGTGTCTGGCTTGTGGTTCCAAACTGCTACCTCTGCTACAATTGATAATAACTCGACAGTGATTCACCTAGTTAACACATGGCATTAACTAGAAGACAGTATTTCTTAACTGCAAAAGCCCACTAATTTGGAGTAAATTCATTTTTAATACATTGATTAATGATTCTTTTCATTGTTGTGATGAGAGAACAATACAAAGCAGCACACGTGTGTGGAGCTAAGTGCAAATGAAGTGAAACAGCAGGAGGCAGAACTGAAAAAATGTAAAGTAGATCAGTTTTTCATAAGGCATGACATTTACCTTTACAATGAAACGAAATGCTATTATCTCCACACTCTTAATTAACAGGTATACATTCAACATACACTAGAAGATGAAAGAAGTTACATAATGAGATGTAAGATTTTTTTTTAAAAAAAGTATTCTGTGCTTTTTCAGAAATTAAGAAGTTAGTTACTAAAGAAATCAAGAAAAGAAGACTGGTTTATTCTCCGGAATAGGACAATATTTCAGGAGTAGAGAATGACAAGAATATCTGTCTGAAGGATTAGGAACCAAGCACATGGGGATTGCATTTGTAGGTGGCATGCAGCTAAAGATGAAATTATCATCACCTGATAGAGTTAAATCTATCTATCTATCTATCTATCTATCAATCAATCAATCATCTATTACCCATTTATTCATCCTTCCGTCTGAATAAATAAATAAATTGAAAAATGACAAAACACCCAGCCAAAACGCTGAGTCAAAGATCCAATTAGAGTACTAATCAATTTCCTAACCTATGTAAGGTGAAGGCTGGACAGCAGACCCACTGTTGGTAAGAGAAAAAAACTCTCATGACCAGGTCAGACACATATTATTTTTAAAGTTTGTTGTATATTACACAAATGGAGAACTTATATCAGGAGTATGAAAAAATCTATTATATAGATTTCTTCTTCCAGAAAGATGAAATAAATGCACTTTCCTTTGATCCTCTATGTCCCACTACAAACTTTGCACAGATGATGTGATAGAGGATTAAACAGAGAAATGGAAATTTCATTCCAAAATGTTGGGAAAGAGACTTTATTAAAAGCCACGTAAAGGAGCATGACAGTTAACTTTAAATCTTCTCAGCAAAGGAGGTATCAGTGGAGACTTGTTGGGTACCCAGAACTCCTTCTTCTGTCCAAGTGTCAAATGTCCACCTTTCTCCAGATACTCCTACCCTCATTGTCACAGTGAGCATCGTACTGGCACCACTTTGCACCACTGCCATCTGGACCACTATGTTTCCCCATCCTCACATGAACCCCAGACACACTGAGCTCCTCCACCATTATAGTGGCACACACTACACTCAAAGTTACTAATTGCAGCCAGCAGGACAGTAGGAGGACAATACAACACTAAAGCCAACATTGTATCTAAATTGATACTCAAGACATATCTTCAGCAGAAACTCATTTAGTGCCAAAAATAATATGGGAAATTGATCCACCAGATATTCAAGTCTCAACAGAGGGTAATAGGAAATATGAAAAGTAAGGTAAATTGACACTTCCCAAAGAACACAATAACTGGAGCAACAAATCCCAATGAAAACAATAATGACAGAATGCCTGATAAGGAACTTAAAGAGTGATTACAAGGCATGTCATTGAGATTCTTAAAAAATTTAGAGAGTTAAATGAAATTAGAAACAAAGTGTGATATGAATGAAACACTCAGACAGGATGGAGAGAACTGGACAAACGAACAGACAAATCTTGAAAGTGAAATACTCAGTAAATTGAAAGTTGCATGAGCAGGCTAGATCAAGAAGTTAGAAGATCTGTCATTGAAGGCAAGTCATTTGAAATATCACTGTGAAAATTAATTACTACTAATAAAATAAAAAAAATGCATTAAGACCTTGAGATGCCAAAAAAAAAAGAATTATTCCCCATTTTGTCTTACCCAAGGAAAGAAAAGAGCAAAGGAATGGAAATCCTCCTCTTCATGTAATAATAGCTAATTTTTTTTCATAATACTGGTAAAGATATTGACATCCACGTACAGGAGGCCCACAGAACCCAAAGAAGCATAGTTAAAGAGCCAATATAGGAAGTTCAAATCAATGAAAATTATCATGAGAAAATGAAATCTGATTCTTTGAAAAATATTAGACGATATTCTGAAAAAAAGCAAAGAAAAAAGAGGAGTCACAAATTCATAATATGAAGAGTGAAGCAACAGATATTGTTCCACACTCTTAAAGCATCAAAAGGATCAAGAGAGAAGTAATATGGACAGTTTTCCCCATATCTTAGTTGAATTAGATCAATCATTAAAAAATAAAACCCACACAACTCACTCAACTTCAAATGGTATATTTGAGTTTCACTATGTTTGTAAAACACATTAAAATTTTCTTTGAATATACCATGAATAAAGTTCCTGTCCAAAATAATTTCACTTCACGATACTCTAAGACTTTCAAATGTCTTAAATATTTAGTAATTAGGACTATGTAACATTTATATCATGATAGTAAAGGAAGAAGTTCAATTATGCTTATTTGCAGATGACGTGATACTCTACATAGAAGACCCCAAAAACTCCACCAAAAGACGTCTAGATTTAAAAACTAAATTGAATCGTGTAGCTGGATAGAAAGTCAAAATATCAATAGCATTCTTGTACATAACTAACAAAGTCACTGAGAAAGAAATCAGTGAAACCTTTCATGACAGCATCCAAAAGAGGAAATACTTAAGAATCAGTCTAATAAAGGATGCGAAAGATCTTTTCATTAAAAACTATGTTACTCTGATAAAGGAGATCAAAGAGAATATCAGAAAAAGAAACATATCCCTTGTTCTTGGTTAAGAAGAAACAATACAGTGAAAATGGCCTTACTCCCAAAATTGTTATACAAATATAGTGCAATCCCAATACCAATACCAATAGTATCTCTCAGAGAATTAGACAAAACTATCATAAAATGCATTTGGAACCAGAAGAGATGTAGAATGGCGGAAGTAATTCTGGGCAAAGAAGCAGAGGCAGGAGGCACCACAATCCTTGACTTGTAATTATACTACAAAGCTGTCATGATAAAAGCATCATGGTACTGGCATAAAACAGACCCAAGGGTGAATGGAACAAAATAGAAGATGCAGAAACAACTGCAAACATACCCAGGCACCTTATCTTTGCCAAAGGGGCCAAACACCTTCACTGGAAGAAAGATAGCTTCTTTAATAAATAGTGCTGGAAAAATTGGCTTTCCACATGCCAAACACTGAAACTAGACCCATGTCTCTCAACATGCACTAAACTAAAGTCAAAATGGATCAAAGATCTAAATGTTAAAAGGGAAACACTAACTCTGCTGGAAAAGAGCATAGTTAAAACTCTTGAAGACATAGGTGTAGGCAAAGGCTTTATGAACAAAACCCTGATTGTGTTGGTTTCTGTGAGGTGACAGATCCCAAAAAGGAGGTGCAGAGGATGAAAAGAAAACAAAAGAGACAAAGCTAAGGGATCAGGGTGGGGGGCTACAGCCTCCAGGACTGAAACCTTGATTGCAACTTTCTCAAGGCTTTTATTGTGATTCTCTAACATAAAATAGGAATAGGGGAAGTGGGAAGAAAGATTAACAAGATAAGTGAGGAAATTATAATTTAATTATCCCAGGTACTGTACTTTGTCTTACCTAGCCATCATGTTACTATTCCTTCAGACATGTCTTAGCAAAACATCTCATGCTTTCCCAGCAGCATTCCAGTGGGACTAGGTTCTGTTTTCATTTCCTTTTACACTAATACTTTTACTAGACTTCCTCCAGAACAAACAATTATATGACCTGGTCATGCTCAAAGTCCTGTATATGTTATACACTGTAAGGTAAACTATAGAATGTCATTCTCCATATGATTGTATGGGAAATATTACAAATAATCAACATTTGAGATCTCATCTTACTAAAAAGCTTTTGCACAGCAAAAGAAATCATCAGTACAGTGAAGAAACAACCCAAAGATTAAGAAAAAAAAAATGTTAGCTGCTCCTCAAATATCTAATATCTACAGTATACAAGGAACTAAAAAAAATTCAGACCTCTCAAATTTAAAGACCCAATCCAAATATGAGCATCTGCCATGAATAGACACTTCTCATGAAAAAGTAGAAGCAGCAAATAAGTATATGAAAAAGTGTTCAGCTTCACTGGTCATTCGAGAGATGCAAATTAAAACAATGCTGAGATTCCCCTCACTGCAGGAAGATTGACTATTATCAAGAAATCAACCAGTAGCAAAATGCTGGTGGAGCTGTGGGAGAGGAACCCTTCTCCATTACTTTCTTTATGAGTCATAATAAATGAACCTGACCTACACAACCATCTTGAAATTGTGGAAGAGTTGATAAGGAAGTATTTTAGCTTGGACTACAATGTCTTGCTTAGAAAACTAGATTGTCAATCTTTGCACTTACAATAGCTTTTTATCTACTAAATGATTTTATATTATATTTGACTTTTTTCAGTTCAAATTTTTTCATTCCTAAACTTTAATTAATTCAGGAATGTTTGCATTCTGAAGAATTAGGATAAAATCATGGGCATTTTAAAATTCAATTGCAATATCCTTGTTTTGTTTCAAACTTTCTACTGGAAGTTCGTCACTGGCGAAGCTTTCTTTTTAAGCATGTTTGACATCTTTCCATGTGTTTCGATTCTCTTAAATCATGCTCTCAGATTTTCTCAGTCTTATGGGCAGAACTGAGGATATGTTTTGTCATAGAGTTTCTTTTTGTAAGGAAACCTTTTGGTCCAGTGGGGAAATGTTATTAAAAACTACAATCACTTCACTTCGCTGCCCAATAAAAAATCTCCATAGAGTAGCAAAGAAAGAAAACATTTCTATTACTAAATACACATTACACTAGACTGCAATGTGTATCACAGTTAGCCCACTAAAGAGAATGGGAAGACAGAAATAGATTTTGCCTACTTATAGATCTGACAGGAATAACTATTATATACCTTTTCTCAAAATAGTAACTAAGGTTCAAGTAAGATTTGGCAACATCATTTGCCTCATTAATTCATCCTAAATTCAGCTAAATTCACGGATGAGTAGTTATCCATGTTTGTCAGTTGCTTTTATCCAAAACAAAAACAAATTTCTCCTATCTTTGGGAGAAGAAGTAGTTTTACTACCTGAAGCCAGGTACCATCTGGAATTAGGTTCCTACATTTCCACAGAAACTGAGCATGCGGATAAGGTGGTCACCGGTCTCACATTTAGAGGAGACTGCTCTTGAGCGCTTAAGAAAGACTTTCCTGGGTTATGAGTTTGGCAGAAGGCTTATATTTTGATTTTTAAAAGATTTTGATACTTTTGAAAGTACAGAAAAGAATTCATAACTTCAAGTTATCTAAAATAAATGATGCAAGAAAAGAGGATGGAGGTTTTGTTATTCCCTTTTTTTGGAAAAGACAGTTAAATATATAGTTTTGAAATGTCTAATTTGTATTTTGCCATTTAGATTTCAGACCTCAAAATGTCTACCAGGTATTTTACTGATAGAAGGTGAATTGTGGCCTACACATAGTGGGCCTGAGGCTACTTTAGTTTCATGTTATTTTTCTTCTTGTTAGCAGATGACCAGTCTCTTTCTAAGGTTGTAAGTGCATACACTATTTGTAAAAAGCAAGCAGTCATTTTAGTGTGCTGCTCTGAGGACAATTATAGGTTGTACAATTGAATGCCTTGTGTAGATTACTGAGGCAGTAATTTTAATTTTTCAGAGGCGGAGTAAATGAATTTAAATAACAGACTTTGAATCAGAATTTGAGTGCTTTTATTATTAGTTCATTTTGTATCACATCATTCAACCTCTTATGTAATTTTGAGAAAAATGCAGCTTTGTGTCAAGTGAGTGGGAGAGTTGACTCGGTAGCTGCCAGGGGATGGGAGGAACACACTTCTGGGTGTGTCCGGGTGCGTCATGAAGGCGTGCCTTTGGGACTCTCTCCTTCCCTGCCCCACACTTCTGTGGCACCACGGTTGTGCTGCTTTGCTTCCTGTGTGGCCACCATGAAATAAGCAGCTTCGCTTTCCCACACCCTTCTGCCATGCCATTTCTGACTTGAAACCAACTGACCATGGCCTGTCTCCCTGACGACATGAGCCAGATGAAATCTCTCCTCCTTTGATTTGCAGAAGTCATGCATTGTGTTAACAGGAAAACTAACTAATATAGGAAAAGATTTGACTCGCTCAACTCAAGACTTACTAGATCTTCGCAAACATAAAGTTTAAGTATTGATGAAGGAATTTCTCTCACTCTCTGAAAGATCTTGTCCCCCATCACTGACTGTATTCAGAATTATTAATAAGAATCATAAGTTAGTCACAACTGCTAATGTTGCCTGATCTTGAAAAGTTGCCATGTTTACTTAATTGTTAAAAAGTTTGTAATCTGCAATATAAATGTGCTGTATTTTCTAAGCAGACACTAAGATTTAAATTTTATGTCTAGACACATTCCCTAGTAGTTTGCTCAACTATTTTCTTTCTATAATTATCTGACTTCTTTTGCATTGCTTCAACTTTGATGTCATATAAAATGCATCAGTATGGAGATGCAGGTAATATTGCTATTCCTTGTTTTAGTATTTAAATCTGGGTTTTTCTTTGATATTGTCATTACTGTAAGTATCCTATAGTTGTTGCCTTTGACTTGTTTAATAAAAAACACATATAATGATGCATAATTTCACATTTGTAACATCTCTTAACTGTGTTAAAATTTCCACATTCATAATTTTCTGAATGTAGCAGAAGATGAATGTTGCAAAATTTTATATATTCAATGTTTAATTAAGAAAATATTTAATTCAGCTGTCAGTGGAGCATTTAATCACTAATAATAAAGCTTTCAGATATTTTAGGTCAAATATTTCTCGTACCTAAATTTGAATGTGAGCAGAAAGAAAAGAGATTTGCATCCTTTATTTTACTATGGATTTAGTTATCATATGTATTGTTATCAAGCACACCATAGTTCTGAGTGTAATTCTTATTCCATCAAGTAGTATAATCTGGTTATAAGTTCTCATAATGTATTAAAGCAAATTTAGAAGTGTGAATGTTCTATGAGATTAGGACAGATGAAATTTTCTGGGTGGAAAATAGTATCCTTTAAACATTTCTAGTCTATTAGGCTAACAGATTCTCATGCATAATAAGGAAAATTTAATGATTGTGCAGGAAGTACAGAAGCCCAAAGAAATCTGAACACCTCATATTTTTCTGGAAGCAAAAGTAAGAGCAATATCCATAGCAATTATGCCCAGAATGTAAAAAACATTTATATTAACTTCTATAATTTAGACTCACTTTTGATTTTTAGTTACAAAGAAATTACCTATAGTAATATTTACTTTATTTTGCAGAGAAATTACCTATAGTAATATTTACCTTATTTTGCATGAACTAAAGAAATAGTAAAAGTTAAAATTACAAACAAATTCATTCAAACTTGTAAGACTTGGTCAATAAAAGCCTTTACAAAATAGTAGGCCCAATAATTATTACATTAAATAAAGAAACCTTATGACAGCCTACCTGTAAAAGAATATGAAATTTCTTTTCTGTATTCATTATTAATG
>NW_004955463.1:2787624-2799134 GCF_000276665.1 Chinchilla lanigera
AAAAAGATCTTCCAATTGAAGAGTTTGAACCCATTTTCTCTAAATGATAAATGTAGACTTCCTAATTACCTCCTGATCTGAAGCGAAAGGCCTGAGGAAGCGTCCTTTTCAAAGTTGTAAATATAAATATGTAATTTTTAACTCAATGCAGATGATCTAGAAAAATCTTCAGGGTGCTAAATCAACCAAGAAAAAGACTTTCTTTAGATAATCACATTCTCTGCCTGGACCTTTTCCCATATGCCTAAATCCTCAATAAAATTCCGGTCTTTCACTCTTTATTTCTCTCCTGCAAAGTCCTTTGGCAGAGTCAGATCTGAATGAGCTCTAATCTATTTCATATTCCTTGCCTATTGGTAACTTACTTTACCACTCCCTGACTAGCTCATGCTATGCAGTGTCACACTGCAAAGGAATTCTCCAAAAGAAGAAGTGAAAACCACACTAAATCTTTATTATTTTTCAAGAAATAATTTATAAAAATTACTTGTTTTCAAAATATCCATATCCCCATGGTTACGACTGTTTTAGATTTTATGGCAAAGAGGATTTAAAGTCTGCTTTTCCCCTGAACTATTATGTTTATAATAAATAAGAATCATGAAAAACAATTCAGAAAGTCTCCATTAATTTTTTGGATATACATATCAAAATTTCCTCTATACTTAGAGTCTTTAAAATCCAAAGGCATATACAAATAAAATTTAAGGTTTTGAATACCTAGTGAAAATTCTGATGTGAGATAATAAAGCATCAAAAAGGTAAGATGTGACAGTAGGTAAATATATATGTTTTGAACATTAATCTTATCTATGTTGAATAACGAATACCCAAATGTTATCAAAAATTATGAAGAAATGCCATATTTTCATATTTTCAAGTGTATCCTGAAAAAAATGATATCTGCTTTAGTTATCCAAATGTTTTTTCTTTTCAGCTAATGAGACACTCTAGAAAGAAGAATTTTAAAATAAAGATAAGAAGCACTTTTGCTTAAATTCTTGAGTCTGACTCTCAATGTTCTTTCCTTTACCCTCGTCACACACTCAGATGTCCTTCAAGAAACGTGCGTTCCTGACAGGACTGTTAGCGAAAGCAATGAGATTCTAGAATACAAATCAAGCCACACCAGATGTCCACATCCCAGAATCTGTGCTTTTAGTGTTCCTCAGAAAAGGTTAAACATGGGCCAAGGATGTAGCTCAGCGGCATAAGCACTTGCCTGGCAATGCTGAGGTCATGAGTTTGATTCCAGCAACCAAAAAAAAAAAAAGGTTAAACACATCCTACTGTATCTGAAGTGGTACTTCACACTTTGCAGAATACGTATAAAGCAGAAAAACTCCCCCAGAATTCCCAGCCCATATTCAATATGTGTTGATTAAATATTAAATACATGTCTCAAAACAGTTCTTCAAACACTACTTTATTGATTGTTCTGGAGAATTTTAAATCAGAGACAATTATAAGGTTAAGGAGATCCTTAAGGATATGGCTTTGTTTAAAAAACATTTTTGTGTACTATTAGGTGACAAAGAGTATGAGAAAGAAATACTAATGGAATCTGAGGATCTAGAGTAACGTCCTAATTCCTCTTAATAAATATTTATAAGTCCCTCAAAGGAATTCATATTTCTATTTAGACAAAAGTGTGGAGAATACATGTTTAGTGATGGAGCATAATTAGAAGCTAAGGGATTACAAAAGAAGACAGTTTATTTCTATCTACACAGAAATTATGAGGAGAAGCTAGATGTTGAGATTCTTAAGAAAAATAAATACAGAATCTAAATTATAAAGACAAATGCTAGAAAAAACCAAAAACGTTACAAAATGGAGGTCAGTAAAAAAGACAAAAGCATCATGCATAAAAATATATATGTTAAATATAAAGTTATGTTATTTATAATTTCAAATATGTAAACTGGCCAATAAAAGTCAAAGATGATCAGAGTGTTTGGAAATCAGTAAGACGCAGCAATATGTTCTATGTAAGCTACAAAATAAAAACAACAGAGGGAATTTGAACATCTAAATGTAAGAAATATACAATCACTTATGATGTAAAAGGAAATTTTTTTGCAGTTAAAATATGGCAAAATAGGACTGAGGATTAAATGTATATCAGTACATGTACAAATTAAACTATATCAAAATGTAATATTTTCAGTAGGAATACACATAATTAACCTAGATAAGTAAAACTCACTTATTATATTAACGTTGGAGTCATTATGCTAGTATTGGAAAAGTAGTCATCACAGCAATGAAAAGTAAAATGAGTAAAAGGGATATTATAACATGATAAAGAACTAGTTAATTAAGAAGACCTGAATTCTAAAATATGCCAATAATACATAGAGTCAAAATTTACAGAACCAGAAAGAAAAATAAACAATTCCACAGTGATGTAAGCACTTTGACATTCCTCCTCTTGTTTCTATAAAACCATTAGTAATACCAGTCATTAAATAGAAAATCTAAAGATATCACCAATGAGACCTAATTAGCTTTATTAGACACTTTCAACAAAGAATAGCAAACTACTATTCTTTTTTTAAAGACATGCATGACACATTCAAAAGTGTGGAGTGCATGTTTGAACATAAAAGATGAGGAATGTGAGAGTACAAGGAAAACATCCCATGTTTTATTTAGTATTTGCCTGGTCAATCTTTTCATGGCATGTTCTTTCATATTGAATCTCTCTGTATCATTATAGTTGCAGTGAGTTTTTAATATTGTAAAATTAGACCAGTTTTTCTACTCCACTTGAAAAACATCTTTTAATCTGTATGTTTTGGTCCTTTATATTTAGGATAATTTTCAATTTGCTAGGAGTTAGACTTGCATTTTATTATTTGTTCTGTGATTGGTCCTTGATTTTTAAGTGAAAAGAGGAAAAAATGCACAAATGCAAACCAAGAAAAATGGCTACATCTGTAATAATAAAAAAATAGAATTCAAAGCAATAAGCATTAGCACAAATAGCTATACTTCTTTTCTACTCACATTTTGTTATGGTAAAAGAGTCTGTACACTAAAATAATACAAGTATAAATCTTTTTTTAAGAAGTATAAATTTTATCTTTTTTTTTTGGTTTTTCTCCGGTACCGGGAACCGAACTCACGACCTTGCGCATGCCAGGCAGGTGCTTTAGCCACTGAGCTAAATCCCCAGCCCCAAGAAGTATAAATTTTAATGAAGCCCATAAAGCATAGATTTGAGTTACAAGTTATACTTCATTAAAAGATTTACATAGCTAACACCAAAATGATTAAAAGGGTAAACTAAAGTGTAGGTGTATAAAATATAAAGAATTATTTCAACAAAATGACAGGTATAAAATTAGCAGATGTGTTAGATTAACATACGTGTACAATGCCTACATAAAATGAAATGGTTACGACTGACATTGAAATTAACAAAATAAGATAAAGAACACAATAAAATAATGTACCAAGACCTCTTAACTTTTCATCACAAGATGCAAGCTGACCAGGGCTAAAATGTTCCCCCACAGAGACAGGGACAGATTTACACCTCTGCCTTACAAAACATGAAACTACTAGATGATGAGACTGTACTTCATTTGTGGCTGGGAAGAAGAGTTGCCACACTCTTCAGTTTTTGCTCCTTACTCCCACAGATATTGGCACTGAACTACAAGGAAACAACGTGAACTCTCTGCCTTTTGGAGCATACATAACTCAATTTTCATTTGCTCACTTTCCGTTATTCCAGCCCCATTTCTTTGCCCATGGTCAGCTGGACCTTCTACATAGCAAAGTCTCCAGACATAGCAAATGACCTTAAAGATGGAATTATTTATTAATCTCTGATTTCATAGGAAGAGTTTATTATTTTCTGGAATTTAATTCATTTATGTTGTAGGTTCAAAGCTTTATGATGGCTTTGAACAAAAACAAGATGTTGTACAATGTTGAAACAATGTTTTCTCATTATGGCAAGAATAAGTTCCTTTCACCATTTTCTTCATTTTAATTGGAAGAAGAATCTCTGACATTGGAATTCCAATGAATTTTTCTTCTTTTTGTTCTTAGTCAAATCCAAGTAAAATACAACTCTATTTTCTACTTTTATATTTATTGTAGGGTTAAATGAGAAAACACATGCAGAATGCACAATTTAAAATATAATAAGTATGGACAGTTATGTTATGACCACACCTTTAGAACCCATAAGGAATCATGCAACTTCCTGATATCTAGAGCCAGAGTTTTTCAACAATGCACAACTGTCAAATAAACCCATTCAGCTGGGTACAATGGCACACACATGTAGTCCCACTACTCGGGAGGCTGAGGAGAAGGATTGTCGTGAGTTCAAGGCCAGACTGGGTTACAAAGTGAGTACAAGGTGAGCCCGAACTGCATAGAAAAACTCTGTCTCAAAAAAAAAAGTATTTAAATTTTAGTATGGTTAAGTGTTTCATTTATGAACTGTAGCCATGGTATGTGAATCAATATGTCAGTCAGCACATTAATTTATTCAGTGGACATTTTTTAGCAATATTTAGTAAATGGGGGAAATTATATACTTTAATTTCTTCTTTTTATTTTAAAGAGAATTTTAAAAAAATAACAATAGGAAAATGCCAACAACATAGACAAAAAAAAAAGCAAAAACAATAAGAGTGATATAAGGTTTTAGAACACAATGATAGGGATTAACAGTGGTTGTTTCATATTTTTTATCTGCATTGAATTTGGTCAGATTACCAGATGTAAGAATGAAAGATTAATCAAACTATTAAAGAGAATAAAAAATAAATAATAAAAAATTATAAATGATACAGAGTTTCACCAAAGAAGATGATGGGAATTCAACAATGTTTGTTATGTTGCATATTTTTGTCCTCAGATTAGTTATACAGATTACTCAGCTATAAAAAAGATAAACTTGAGCCTTTTATGGTAAATGGATGCAAATAGAGACCATACTCATAAGTGAAATAAATCGGACCCACATGTGTAGACATCCTGTTGTCTCCCTAGTGTAAGAACATGAAAGAGTAAGTGGAATCCAAAATGTACAATAGATGTTTGGAAAGGGAAAGAAACCGCACAACACCGGAAACATTCTTTAACTTCTTGGGGTAGATACTTCTGTCCTGTGAATCAATTACAAGTTTTTCCTGCTATGGCTATTTTGAAAAGCACAGTTGTACAATACCAAAGAAAGATGATATATCCCCCTACATAGCAAGAATTGTAATTTTTTAATCTTCTTTATGATAAAATCTAAGATCTCACAGCAGTTGAATCTAAGCTCTATAAGGTGAACAAAATAATCCTTCATTAATTTCAATTTGTGCCAATTCACACGACGAAATTAACGTTCAATGGTCAAGTTGAGGCCTTGTTCTGAAAGATGCCTCCAGAAATCTGTGGAGGACACATGCATATAAATTCGCATTCAGGAAATAACAGGAGACTGCCTGCTCTGTTTTGACTCCTCAGAATCGCTCCCTGACCTGGGGGCCTCTCACAGATCTGCCCCTCTCCACTCTCCATTCTGCATGCTTTGCATGGGCTGGGTGCCCTTTCACAATTACCTCTGAAGCAAGTGGGAAACATGAGCATCATTTAGTATGGCTAGTATAGCACGAGCATCTCGCAACTAACATATTGTAATAATGCTCTGGAGCCTAATAATGTCTAACTAGTTTTAGTGGCTATCAGAAAGCCATAGCTGGCTTTTAGAAAAACAATCCAAGCAATCAGACATTTGCATCCCTCTGGCTCAAAACACCCACGTGTCTCTTGTACTGCTCTGTCATAAAGGCGGCACCATCTCTCAGCGGGAGCACCTGTTCCCGTGTTCTGCCTGGCTCTGAGTTTTACAGCAAAGGCTGATGCAAATACTGTCAGTCTGGAAATAAAAAGTCTCAGCACTTTTCCTCAGAAATGAAAAAACAAACATTTGGTGCAAGGAAGTTGTATGCCCGTAAATGAGTGTGTGTGTGTATGTGTGTGTGTGTTCGTACTGTGTACATATTCAGCATCATTTGTGGTAAAATGTGTTTAGGAAACAGAAAATCAGCTTACCTCTGTGATACTGACTATGGAAGTAATACTGACTAAGGAAGTTCTGACACTCCCATAGTCAGAAAAGATGCAGTCACAGAAGCACTGGCTGCAGTGAGGTGGCCTAGGCAGCTCTTACTCCCTTCTTCTTCTTTTGTGGGACAAGCAGTCTCAAGAGACAAGATGATAATAGCTGAGAGGCACTGGCTCTGGAGTCTCCATATTCTCATTTCTCGGCCTTATTCCTTGTCAATGCGCAACAGTGGGTATGACAGTTTTCTGAGTGTCTTTTACAGATTAGTGCCTCTTCCCTGGGAAAAGTGAATTAGAAAGAGACCATGCACGAAATTGTCCCTATGTGCTTCTTTCTGGACACAGAATAAATACATCTTCTCTGCTTGCAGTAACTGAATGTATAGGTCAGTACTACTTGTACATTTGTCTAAGTCCGTTGTGTTCTGCTGTGACAATACACCTTGGACTGGCTTGTAGGTATTGAAATGAATTAATGTGGCCCATATTTTCAGAGGCTAGGAAGTCCAAGATCAAAGACCATATTTACCAAGGGCCTTCTAGATGTGTGACCCTATGGTGGCAGAGAAGACAAGACAGCTTGTGAGGTAAAAGTAAGCCAAACTCATCCCTTTTTCAGGAACTTGCTGCTGTGATAGACAAATGACCGACTCCCATAGTAACACATTAATCCATGTGTGAAGGCAGAGCCCTGATGACCTACTCACCTCTTAAAGTTCTGAGTTTTCTACACTATTAAAGATTGTGTTTCTGGCCCATGAACTCGGGGCTTTCTCAACCCTGGCTTAATGGAGTCTGCCAGTTAACGACATGCTATACCTGTACATTGACTATCACAGGAAATTTGTAATTATCTATTACAGGTGTCACGATTTCTTTCTTGTAGACATCATGAAACCATCATTGTATCACAGTTATTATTATTTCATTGGGAATAAACACTAGCAATCTGGATAATAATACTTAGAAAAATACTTCTATCAAAGCACGTTATATGTCAATCTGTCAGTCCTTAAATATCTAAGATTGACATGATGCAAATTTGACAGATGAATATAATACACTGAGGTCTCCGGTGAAAGCATCTTTGCCTTTAAGAGATTTTTATGCCCTGATCTAGTGAAGTGTTTGTGTGTGTAGGTGGGTGGGTGTAGGTTTGTGTGTACCTGTGGCTCAGCATGAGTGCTTAAACTGCTGTATGTCTCTGTCGAGGACTGATGGTTAAATACCTGGAGGATTGAAGACTATCAGTGTATAACTGTTCCTGCATACCTATGTAAGAGGTGTTCCATGCCAAACCTTATCAAAAGCAACTAAAACAAGTCAATAAAATGCAAATTAATAATAATTCTCACAAGGTCGTGAGTTCAGTTCCTGGTACCGGAGAAAAACCAAAAAATAATAATAATAATAATAATAATAATAATTCTCAGAAGGAATAAAGTATTCAAGTTAAAGTTGATGAAATGGAGAAATATATACAAGCAATGAGATAGATTTAAAAACTGAATACTGTTTCAATGTAAACTGAGTTAAACAGAAAAATCATTACAGTTTTTTATATCTGAAATAAGTGAGTATATGAACCTAGATATGATGAGGTTATTAATTAATTAACAACAATAGTGAGATCTGAGCTTGTGGGACAAAGATATGTGCTCTACTTCCATTGTTCTGTCTTCAAAGTGACCTTTTAGACAGGTGTTGTGGCAGGTGTTTGTAATCTCAAGATTGTGTCAGACAGAGACTGGAAAAGTAAAATATCAAGCCCATTGGGGAAATTTAAGGAGAATTTGTCTTAAAAAAAATTTCAACAGCTATGGGACTGGAGATGTAGGTCAGTGAGAAGTCCCTGGGCTCAACCTCCAGTACCAAAACAAAATGGAACAACAACAAAACAAAACAATGACTTGTTAAAAGAAAAACTTTGAGGCTGATCTTAAAAGGGTTTAGCAGAGCTGAAAGATATATGAAAATCTGGATTGTTAAAATGAGAGATCTATTTTTTAAATACAGATGTACAAAAATAGTATATTTTTGTCATATGTATTCGAGTGAAAAGTAATTTTCCTGAGTTGTTCTTTTGAACACAACCTGACTTGTGATAGTGTTTGTCAGGGGATCAAACCAATACCTTCATTCAGTGAGTTTTAATTTCACAAGGAAACACTTTAATTTTGGGGGAAAATACAGATAAACTAACATAATAAGTGTACAGAAGAAATATCAGTGGCCAAGCTGGATGTAGTTGTTAGATGCGGTGGGATTTATATGTTACATACAAAGGTGCACCACATGCCAATTTCAAATACATTCACTAGTTTGTAATACTTTGTCTTCATTACAGTTGCTTTTGGTATCTGTTTTGCTGCCAGTAATGGTAGAAGCCAATTAGCCTGTTTTTTTTTTTAACCTTCCCTTCCTACCCCTCACTGAAATGTACATACATATATACACATACTGGCAAAAATCAAGTGACAGGTACAAATGTGTTCTTTGGGGCAGAAAAATTAATTCATTTTAGTAAAAGTGTCATGCTACTTTGAATAATATTTATTATCATTTAAATCTGAATGAATTTTTTAAATTTTTAAAAAGACTATGTTGTATGCATTTCATAATTCTGTGACCACTGAAACATTCATTCACCCACACATAGTCAATAGAAGAAGTAATAAGTTAGATTTTGATGTTTTACAGGTATTTTTATTCTGATGTTTTAGTATAACTATCTCCTTTTACAAAATGTGCTTGCCAAACTTGAAATGAAATAAAAGAAAATAAAAATAAAAAAGGAATTGTATTTTTTCATATTTGATACAATTAAAAGCCAGAAAAATATGTGTTCTTTAAAATAAAATATAATTTCATTTTACTCAGTCCACTTATTAACAGTTATCTATCTATCTATCATCAACTATCTATCATCTATCTGTTGTCTATCTATCTATGATTGACTAATGATTTTTTTTTATTTTAGAAGTTGCTGCTGCATTTATGGGAGAGAGAAGTGTAAATGTTCAGAAATTAATTAAAATTGATCATTCATTATATGTCAAATGGTAATTTCATGTGAAGGAGCTAAACAGTAAGAATGAATTGTGTTCAAGTCTGTATGATAGGAGAGAAAGATTGAACTCAGATTCATTGAAACAAATAAACAAAAAAAGCATTTTAGGCACTGGCACCAGCTACTGGCATCTGCTGGTTAATGCTAGAAAGAAGACTGTAGACCTGATAAGACCAAATCTGCTTTCCAACTGACATTTCTAAAGGTTAGGTTCCTACTCTACCAGTAAGTCTCCGTTCCATATTGTATTTCAAAACAGCAATTTTCAGGTCTTTGAGACAGATACTGGCCCATAGCTAGGAGAACATTCTTATCTCAAAGGGGAGAGGAGGACTTGAATTTGCAACAGTACTAAAATAAGGATCAAAGAAAATGGAAGTCGGTGGCCTAGAGCCAGGCGAAAACCTGTTTATTTGAATATTCCTCAAGTTGAGGAGAAAGTTATGGCTGTCACAGTCAGATATAACAAACAAAAGAAAAAAATTAGTTTACTTTAAATGTGATGGGATGCAGAATAGTTATTTCCATTTTTTTTTACAATACAATATAGCTCTTCATAATAGTACAAAAATGGCCTTAGTTGGCCTAAGATCAAATGAGAAATGTGTGCCAATTAAATATCATATTCTGAATGGTAATATGCTCACTATGTGGCCCAGGTTTAGGGAATCCAAATACTCAGCATTAACAACTAGTAATACTGTAGGGAAAAATTGGGTTCTGATTTACCTAGGAACAGAAGAAGGTGGCAGAATGAATCCAGGATTCAGAGCTCTTTCCATGGCAGGGGATTTGCCTCTCTGTAAAAAGCAGCAAAAATTTCCAGGTTGAGGGGAGAAATGTTTAAAAACCTATGAAGAGCGTCGGGGAAACATCTCAGCGGCACAGCACCTGCCAGCCTGGCAAGAGCAAGGTCCTGAGTTCAATTCCAAGTAAAAAAAAAAAAAAAAAAAAAAAAAAATGAGACCCTGGTTACCCACCTGCATTATCTGAAGTTCAAATAAAATGTCCTGAACAAAAAGAATAAAACAGAATTAAAAATAATATAACGCCGACTTCAATATGAAAGCTCTAGTGCTTTAATTGGTATAAGGATGCGAATTTGGAAGCACACATGTTAAAATTGGAATGAAACCGATAGATTTTCAAGGCTCTTGTTCAAGGATGGCATACAAATCCACAATGTATTTTAAAAAGAAATAGTATTAAGGTGGTTCTGTTACTACTATTTTTCCAAGTAACTGACACAGAAAAATATTTTTCTAGGATAAAGTAGCATCAGCTAAGGGCTCAGAAACACTTTGGGTTTTAAATCATCCCCAAATCGTAAGTATACCCCCTGGAAAATAAAATTAAGATAAATTTACACTAGATAGAAAAACAATGGTTTGAAATTATGAACATTTATAGTCAAACCATTAGATTTTGGAAGAAGCATATATTTTTAATCAGCACATCCAGGTGATAATAAAATTAACAGAACAGATGAAAGTTAATGTTATATATTATGGCATAAAATGTTGGAATTTGTCATATTTCATTTCTCTCTAAGATAATATATCCATTATTGATTGCAATATTATCAATTTAAAAAATCAATATACTTGAAAACACTTTCACACACTTGCTTCAGAAAGGTTTCATATTTGTTATCAGAGTAAAATAAGACGACAGATTTTACTCTCACGTTAGGAGAATGTGAGGTGGGATATAATACTATAGAAGAGAAATCTGTAAGGGATTTCCAGAGTCTAACAAGTACACCCTAGTAATACAGATAAATTGAAAGACAACACTTTGGATAATCTAATAAGAGCAAGCAATTCCATCATGTGCATTTAACTCTGGGGCAGTCAGGGTAGAAGCTGAGTATTTGGATTTCCTAAACCTGAGCCACATAGTGAGTATATTACCATTCAGAATATGATATTTAATTGGCACACATTTCTCATTTGATCTTAGGCCAAAGGCAGAGAAGCAATAGTACACATATTTTTGTACAACATAGATGCTAACAGCTAAAAATTGCCTCCTCATGCTGTGCTCTGTTAAAAAAGAATCTAAACTCACCTGAAGGGATCACATGGGTTCAAGAGGGATGCATGCCAATGCTTGGGCTCTATGTGATTTTCACTTTAATCCAGCATGGACAATATACTTAAAAGTGTGGTTTGACTTAGTACAATTGTCTTATGTGTTTAATGTATTTTTGGCCTGTTTATTGGGTTGTTAATCTGTGAATGTAATAATTAACTTTTTAAGGATTTATAAATGAATTTGATGTCTGGAAAAATAAAAGGAAGATGGACGGAAAGGAGAAAAAAGAGAATTGCGATGTGTTATGTGTGTGTATATA
>NW_004955463.1:2799234-2856142 GCF_000276665.1 Chinchilla lanigera
CACTACACTTGTCTATGAGTAACTTCTTTTATGGTATTTCAAAATAATCCTTGATCTTTGTGTTTCATTGATATATTACTTGGCTTCCAGATTAAGCTACTGTAGCACAAAAGAGCAACGTGTAGTAAATTAAAAAGCTCTGGTGGGAGAAGAAAACTTTTTAACGTGGCAGAGACCAATAAAATTGGTGGTGGCAGTTAGCAGATGATAAGAAGCAAAACTTTAGGTAAAAGTAAGAGCAGTTTAGCAATGTTAGAAGAAGAGATAACAGAAAGTGTATATAAATTATGGAGGTGGGCTGGGGATGTGGCTAAGTGGCACAAGCACCTGCCCGCAAGCGCAAGGTCCTGAGTTCGATTCCCGGTACCAAAAAAACAAAACTAATTGTTGGGGCCGGGGATATAGCTCAGTGGTATAAGTGCCTGCTTGGCAAGCGCAAAGTCTTGAGTTCCATTCCCAGTACCTAAATAAATAAATAAATAAATAAACGGCGGCGAGCTGATACAGTGACAGATATTTTAGAATTTCTTGTCAAGGTGTGCCTTGCTATGGAAGGCAACTAAGGAAAAAACGTGATCAACAAATAGTGAAAACGGAGATGAGAGAAAAGGGTTTATAAAATCTTTCTGTAAGAAAGTGAGAATCAGTGCGGCAATTATGTTTTTCTGGACAATGGGAGAAGACTTAGATTTCATGATCATGAGCTTAAGCTGCAACAACTCAACCTGATTCTTTCTCAGTTTATGTATTTTAAATATCTCTTAGTTTTCTTACTAAAATATCCAAACATAGGTGCCACATAGTATTTTGCCTTATTTCTTATTGTGTGCCCATCTAAAATCCACGTGGAAGTGGGTACATTTGCTGTCTGACAGACCTTGCCCCTGGTAGTAGCTCTGCCCTCCCTTCTCCTCCAGCCCTTCCTCCTCGTCTTCCCTCTCTCCTTTCTCATCCTCTTCGACCTCTTATTCTTCTTTCCTCTTCCTCCCTGTTTTTCTTCCTATTCCTCCTCTTCTTTCTCTTCTTCCACCTCTTACAGTCTACTACATTTCATGTATGATTATTGAAAGGCCATTCAAGAGGACTGGAGAGGGCCTGCTGCATATTAAGATGTCACTGTTTTCTTCTTGTTTTTAAATTGGGTCCTTATCCTCGTACATGTTCTTCTACTGCTTTGAAAGGGTGAGTTACATATCTATCTTTCCCAGCTTTCAGATATGTTTCATTAATGAAGGATATTTGGAAGATTTGGTAATCTCCACTGTGCCTTATGACTTGAAGAGGAATGACACAAAAAGCAAACAAACACCTTCTCAAGGGTAGGGTCCAATCAACTGGATAATCGTGTTGTATTCTCCAGAATTTGACTAGAAACTACAAAGAAATGTGAGCAAAAGATCAAAGTTCAAGAGATATATACAGGGCAGCTTTGAAGTAGAAATTTATGAATAATTTGAATTTATAATTAAACCAAAGCCTTCTTTAAAGTTGAAGCCCATAATTAGAGAAATCAGAATGGTTAAGAGATTGTAGTTATAGCAGAAAAAGAAGCAGGAGATACAGGAACAGAGATCAAAAGTACAGCTTACACTGAGAGTATTTCTAGCTGAGATTCTAAAAAAAAAACACTACGTATGTTTTCTTTTTATATTGATTCCAAAAGGAACCTCTTTGTCCAGGCAGAAACAACTGGAAATACAACATTAGAGTAAACGTGAATTTGAATCTTAGAGCACTGTGATGTTCACAGCAAAATTAAAAAGAAGAAGCAGAGTTTTCCACACACTTTCCACCCCCACACATGCTAAACTTCCTCCTCTTCCAACAGCCCACCCTGACTGGAACACACGAACACACACGGGTGCATTATTTTCATTACTGTGCTTCAGGTATGGTGTTGTTTTGTCTCCACAAATGCGTGTGTTTTGTGCTTGGTAGTGAGGTCTTTATGAGGTGGGGCCTACTGGGAGGGATTATGTCACTGGGGGAGCTCCCCATAAGAGGGATCAAGATATTTTTCGTAGGACCCTGGTAAATTCTCATTTGGCATGTTATAGAATCCCAAGCCTGGTACCAACCAGCCCCTCTGTTTCCCATTTGGCTGTATGATTGCTTTCTCTCATGTGCACTTCTGCTTTGCCATATACAGTGACGTGACAGAGATACAGGAACCTTTGCCAGGAACGGTGTCAGGCTGGTAAGACTGCTCATCTCCCAACTCTGAGATAGATAAGCCTCTCTTGTTTAAATATTAGCCTGCCGAAAGCCCTTTATTTTATAGCACAGTAACACAGGACAGGTTAATACAATCACCCAATCTATAGTTGATATTAGGGTTCAAACTCGGTCTTATCATCTCAGTACTATAGTATTGTATAGAAGAATTTCACTGCTATAAAATTTCCTCTCCTTTGCCTATTTATCCATCATTCCATGTAAACTTTTGCAACAATTCTTTTTTACTGTCTATATAGTTGTGCCTTTTCGCAGAAGTTGGATTTATATAGTATACACATTTTATGACTGAATTCGCTAATTTGGTAGTAGATGTTTAGGATTTCTGCAGGTTTTTCACGGACTAATAGCTCATTTAAAAACTAAATATTCAATTATCTAGTTGTATAACAGTCAGTGCATTCATCTTCTAAAAGGAATCTGGTTGCTTCTGAGTTTTGACAATTGTCAATAAAGGTGCTATTCACATCCTCATGTAGGTTGCTGTATAGGCCTAAGTTTTTGACTCCCTTGAGGAAATTCCAAGGAGTGTGCTTAGGGAGTCATTCAAGAATACACCCAGTTTTGTCAGAAACTGTTGAATTGCTTTCCAAAGTGGCAAATCATTGTGCATTGCCAATAACAACGAAAGAAAGTTGTTTTTGCTTTACAAATCAGCATTTGTTGTTTTATCTCTAAAGGCTCATTTTTCATGTACATTATATTTATATGTATTTTTTTAAATTAATACTTTCATTTTGTCCCTTGCCTCCTTACTTGAATAATCCTCAGTGCATTCCTAACATCTAAAAAATGTTAGACACATATTAAGAGCTGAAAGCTGAAGAGTAAGAGGATAATATGATAATATGAAATGCCATTCACAGAACAAATTATAATAGCTTAATAAGAAGCATGAGAGTTCAGTTTATATTTTCTATATTTCCTTTTCTCCATATTTAATTGTAAGACACTCTTCTCTAGTCTGTTATCATGAAAACTGAGCTTACAATATTTAGAAGTCTAGATTCTTACCTTTTCATTGTATTTGGACTAGAAGCGATTTAACTGAACATAATCACTTGCTAACCTGTTGTACATATTGTTCTAGACAGGTTTAGTAGATGATAAACTACAGAGAGATGATAAAGTAGTGTAAAACTACTGTGAGGAGGTATCTACTAAAAATAAGATAATTGTGTCATTTCTGCTACCCAAACCCAATTTAGAATACTAATGAAATAATAAAAATCACTAGTATGTAAAACAACTCACACTGGTAAGAAGCATAAAAATATAGGTAATAAATTTCAATGAAGAATATTAACATTCATTAAGGAGCTCATAAAGTCAAATGTTTAAAACCAAAGTACTTCAGCATCTCAAAGTTTCTTTTAAAATTGTATTCTTTTCTGCCAGTGGCATTGAACTTTCCTCTTTTTAATGAAATATAAAAGTAGCAGACCAGTAGTAATTCACATAAATACTATAGAGAGATATTTTTTAGAATTAAATATGAATAAGTTTATAACATAAGTTAGTGTATGGAAATTATTCACAGAAATAAAAAGTAGCAAATGATGTATTTGAAAAGAATGAAAAATATAAAATAGAATAAGTAGACTGCCCAAATTGTAAATTAGAGTACTTGCAAGCAGCTATAATTCTTTAGATATTTTCCAAGTGTAAAAAAAGTGTGTCTTATGTATTTAGTAGAGAAATGGCCTGTACTTGTAAGTGTTGTAAACACAGTCTGAGAATGACAACAATTCAGTACTAAGTAGATGGATTTCTGTCTCCTTCTACAATTACATGGAAGAGTTTGGGGACTGATGGATTCTCAGAGACACTGAGGCACAAAATGTATGAATGCAGTTATCCTGAATTTTAGTTCTGTTTGGTCACTTAACTGTACAAGACACATGCAGCTAAGTTGTTAAAATGCCATTGTCTCATCTGAAGTTTTCATCTCAATAACTACCATACCAAGTTGTTGTAGTAATCATTACATTAGCATTGATAAGATTTGGGCAGCCTTTGACAGATAGAAAATGTAAATACATGGAAGCATATTACTCTAATTAAACTCTGACTGATCTTTAGCCTTAGGTAAGTGAATGCATCCTAAAGAGTTTGAAGCACAGTTTTGATATCATTTTGGGCTTTGTTTTACCTGCTAGTGTACCCTAATCCTAACCCTTTGGTTAGAATAGATGATCCTTATTGCTGATTCTTTACTTTAGATGCAAATGGTGCTCATTTCTGGAAAAATTCTCAGGGGCACACTGAGAAATTGTGTTGTATCAACTAACTCAGTCAGCTGATATATAAAATTGAACATTGCCATGTATTTATTTGTCATTTGTATTTTTTTATCTGAGAAGTGTGTGTTCATCTCAGATGCCCTTTTTTGGACTGGGTCTTTGAATGGGGGAAGGGCTGATGTTTTTCAATTCTCTATATGTTCTAGATAGAAAACTCTTGTCCGAGGGACAGTCAGCTAAAATTTATTACCAATTTACGTTTTTTTCATTTTTTTTAACTCTGCTGGCGATTTCTTTAGATGTGCAGAAACTTCTCTGTAGGATGAGATCCCAGTTGATTCTTCGGAGTATTTCACGTGCGATTTGGTTTTCATTCATGAACTCTCTTTCTATCCCTGTGTATTCAAGATTTTTAACTACTTTCTCTTCCAATAAATTTAGTGTTTCTGTTTTAATATTGAGGTCCGTGATCCATTTTGACTTGAGTTTGGTGCATGGTGATAGACTTGGGTCTAGTTTCAGCCTTTGGCAGGTGGCAAGCCAATTTTTCCAGCAGCATTTATTAAAGAGGCTATCATTCTTCCAGTGAGTTTGTTTGGCCCTTTTGTCAAAGATTAGGTGGCTGAGTGTGTTTGTGTTTGTGGCTGTTTCTTCCAGTCTGTTCCATCAATCCTCTGATCTGTTTTTAAAAGAAAGAAGGGGAAATCATGTATGTATGTATATACATATATACATATATATATATACAGGATAGCTAACATAGTTGTACTACTGACTTCTATTGCTTTACTGAAAGGAACAGATAATGATTACTTATTTGATCAGTCTTGCATATCTCTATTTGTTTTCCTGAGAAACCACTTTGACGATATCAATGAGTAATACACCAATCATTGTTAGTTTCTTACCACTTTCTCTGTAACTCTCTATTGCTTGTACTGTTCTTATGCTGTTCTGTAAATGGATGTCTGTTAATATGTATTCCTTCATTTATTTTAAAAATAAATATTAGAAATGAATATTCCATGAGAATATTAAACATTACACATTTTAACTTTATGCAATCTGCAATCTATGTTGTGTATCATTCTTCTGTAATATTTCATTTACTTCTTTAATTGGAATTATTTTTGAATATTTAATTCTGTGCTTATTAAGATCCTGGAAAGTTAGGTTTTGAGAACGTTACATAGGTTTGATCTCCTACAATTTCAGGGACAAAGTTGTCTTATAAATAGAAGACTGCCAGTGAAGATATGAAATAAACTACCATAAAATTTTATTGCGAGATACTATTAAAAGTTTAATCATAACATGTTTTGATTGAGATAAAATTTATTATTTTAAAACCAATCTTCATGACTAAAATGAATCATTCATAGGGATGTATTTTGGTTCAATGATAACAGAAAAAACTGCAAAAATTTAACTTAATAATGTTTGCTACTCTTTACTTATGCAGTTAATGTTTACCTATTGTAAATTTACTCTGACAGTAATTTTACATCTCTTTTTCTAAGAATGTAAAATATGTCATTTGTAAATGATGGTAATATGTAGATATAACTCTATACATGGCATAAGAAAGAGAAATAACTATACTGTTGATAGACCTGTTAAAGTGATTCTTTTGTTTATTACCAACACAGTGTTAGGTATCAATCCTACAATTTGTAATATAAACTTTTGAGCTTTAAATTTTCCATTTTCTGAAACAACACCAAAATAACTCATTGGAACAGATAAATGTGTATCTGAGGATCTTACTCTTCTGACATTCAGCATAGATTTTTGCTTGCTGCAACTACAAAAAGAGAAGTCTAAAGAATAGCTTTAGTTACAGTGGATTTGACCTTTTCAAATTTATCTCACATTTTTGGAATGATGCACTTGCTAGATTAAAGCTGTCTGTGACTTTTTAAAAAAACTCAATTTCTCTTTGGTTGCAAAAATCATTTGGATATAATAAGAGGTTTTGTCAAGGACAAGTAATTGATTTTCAGTATAAATCAAAAATGGAACTGTAACTGTAAGTATTTTAGTTTCTGAATATAGCTTAAAAGTTCTTTAGAAGAGAATATCTGCAATATATAATTTAGAAAAGTGCTTTTTTTTCCTAATGGACAGATATATTTTAATTTTGTAGATAGAGCTACTTAATTTGATTTATATTTTCCATTATGAAATTACCTCACAGAATTCTCTATACAGTAAAACTATGCCTAAGCATTGGGGGAAAATTATTGCTGCAAACTGTTCTTCTGATATTAATCAAACAAGAACCAATTTATATAGCACTGGTTTCTGTTAACACACAAGCTTGTATGTGTGTGTCCCTCGGGGTGTTTGCATGTGTGATTATAAATCTAGTAGTATACAAAGTCCAAAAAAATTAATCATCTGCACTGAACATGTAAGATTTGAAAAATGATTCAGTTGTTTGGATGCTAACATGTGCAAGTGAGTCAATACAATAGCACAAACTAAAAATAATTTATTTATCTCATGTGTTTAAAAAATTATGACTAGTACTTCAGTATTGAGTATAAAATTGTGTTTTGTATTTAGAGAATATTTAATTGTGCTGCTACATATCTGCACAGGGGCATAGGACCTTTACAATGGAAGATAAATTTCTATTCTTTTTATGAAAAGAGTTTAAAATTTCAATTGATATCTCCTCCCCAACACACTAATGCACATACACACACACACACACACACACACACACAAGCACAAACACAAATACACACAGATATACAATGACTCACTCAAAATTTGGTAATGAATATTATCAAGTATGGGGTAATTCTGCTGAAGTAAGAGGAGTCCGTGTTACTCGCTTAGCCATTTTCACCAGATATTTTTTCTAAATCCTATGCAGTTGAAAATGCTGGTTCAACATTAGTATTGTTTTGGGGTGATAGAATGGCTTTATATGAAACACAGCAATAATTGGCAATGAGAGAAGGAACAGGATATTGCATGCAAATAATAAAAAAAAGGGAGCAGAGGATGGAGTCAATACTAATACCAGGAAAAAACCACTTTTTAAAAATGGTTACATGAAGAAAGGTAGGATATCATATATCAGTAGAAGGATTGTCTTAGTTACTTCTTTGTTGCTGGGGTAATCTACCTGATACCCATGGGTTAAAGGAGGAAAAGTTTACTCCATTTCACAGTTTGTAGAGTTTTCAGCCCATAGGGCTGACTCCAAGACAGCACAGCATGGCACAGGGCCCTGACAGAGGAGAAGCAGTCCATGGCAAGCAAAGCAGGAAGCAGCAAGCTTAAAGCCTACCTCCTTTCTGTCATTTTATGTTCCATAAAGGCCACAAGCCTATTGATCAGTGCCCTACACATCCAGGGTGAGGCTTCCATTATCCACACCCAGAACTAGGATAAACCAATTTAGTTATCACACAGCCTTAATCCATATAAACACAGCCTAGATCCAGTCAGCTCTGAAAAACCCCACTATGATCACATGAGGATTTGGGGGGACATCTAGATAGAAGCCATAAGAAGAACTAACACAAGAAGATAAAACCAATTATCAACATTTATTTTTTTACCATCATACAACTATAACGGATAAAACAAAAGTTGAGAGAATTGAAAGAAGTAATAATTCTATCAAAATAATTGGAGGCTACATTAATAATTGTATATATGCTGCTGAAGCCAGCACAAAGGTACATTAATAGTTGAAGCATTCAAGTATGTGCAATAATATAGACAAAAAGACAAAAGATCAGATGATTGAATAACTCTATAAACAAATGCAATGTAACAGTAATTGACAGAACACTTTTCTCAACAACAAAAAAAATGTGTATTTTTTTCCTCAGGAATACATAGGTATTTTCAGGGTAAATCGTATACTTTCTAACAAATTAAATGTTGGATATTTTAAAAGATTTAATACCATAATAAAGTACATTTTCAATCTCAGAGGGATGAAACAAAATCAATACCGAATGGAAAACTGAAAAATACACAAATTTATTGAAATTAACAGAATCTTTAGCTACCCATTGATAAAAAAGTGGTACCACAAAGAAAAGATAAAAATGCTTAGACAACATAAAAGCAACATGAGATATTAGGAAAATCAATGCTAAGTGGGAAATTTGTAGCTATAAATGCTTACATAAAAAATAGATGTAAAAGCAAGCCAAATTCACAGCTTGCAAAATGAGGGCAGGAACAAGCTACACTTTAAAGCTAAGAGGGGAAGCAAATAATAACTTTTATAGCAAGAATATATGTAACAGAGAGTAGAACCTTAATGGAGAACACCATTGAAGTCAAACCATGGTTCTTTGGAAAAATCAGTGAAGTTGAAAAAAGGCAGATGGGTTAAGAAAAAGAGAGAGGAAAGGTTCAAATTAATAAAATCAGCCCTTAGAAAGAGATCATTACTGTGCAGCTATACAATTTTCTAAGAGAGCATGGTGAGCAAGTGTAACTAAGCATACTAAATGACCTCAAACAAATGGATAAATTTCCAGACACAAATCATACCAAGAAAAACAACACATCTGAAACAGACATATCTAGTATAAATGTTGAATCAATAACTAAAAAAAGAAAAACCCTGACTCATCTGGATTTATCAGTAAATTTTATACATTTAACGAAAATCTAACTTTAATATCTCTCAAACTTTTCAAAATATGTGAAGAGCAGAGAAGACTCCCTGACTGATTCTATGAGGCTGGATTTACCTGGTACAGAAGCTGGAAAAAATTTTTACAAGAAACAAAAACTACTGGCCAATATGCCTTGTGCACATTAATGTAGAACTTCACCACAAATAGTAGCACAATAAATTCAGAAGTGTATTTAAAAATGTTATTAACAATTCTACATGATAGCTAAGTAAGATGTATTCCTGCAAAGCAAGGATATTTCAACTTATGAATTTCAGAGTGATACATTCATTGAGAGAGTAAAAGTGTGTGATTATCTCATTAGAACCAAAATATTTCACAGAGATCAATATACTTTTATTATGGAAGAACAAAACAAACTAGTAGGAGGAAGTGATCGCCATATAATAAAACTACATGTGAAAAGTCCATATTGGATGTCATATTCAGTGATAAAAGGCTGAAAACTTTTCATCTAAGATGGAGAGTAAAGCAAGAATGCCTGCTTTTGTCAGTTCTACTCCACTAATACTGAACACCCAAGCTAGACCAATTAGTGAAGAAAATTAATAAATAAAAACATTAAATTATAAAGTCAGAAATAAAAATACTTTCTTCACATATAATATTATCTTATTTACAGAACTTCCTAAATATTCTACAGATAGTTTCTCAGTTCTCAGTTCACTGAAAAGAAAGGTTTGTGCTAATATTGTTTGGACAAGATATACCCTGAATAGCTACTGTGGAGACAACAATATGCAATGTATTAATTATTGTAACTCTCCTACTAAGATATTTGAAACTCTGTTTTGTTATTCTTATTTTTCTCTTTAAAATTAAAAAAGGTTAATAAGCATAATATGCAGAGTGGCAGAACGCAAGTCAGGACATAAAATATTATCCTTTGTATTAAGAGAACATAATCTGAATGGAACATTAAGAAGTTTCATATACAGTAGCATCCAAAAATACTTAGCAATTAATTGAAACTATCAGAAAGTAACTTTAGAGAGTGGATGAGTTAGACAACAATCCCACATTTGGGGCTAGAGCAAGGCCAACCCAAGAACATGGAGCACCAGAGGTAAGCCCTGTGAACAAGTTGTAAGAATTACAGCAAAATTAGTCTCGGGAACACTGGCTGCTAGAGGCAGAACTTCTAAAAATGTTGATCTCTAGCTCAGTGGTACATCAACAGGTATTCTGCCTTAGTGTTTCTCTTTGATAACTACAGCACAAATAGCTCTGAGAATGTTTTGTTTTCAGTGTTCTCAGCAAAACACTGAGACTTTGCACTTTGGGCTCTGTCATGCTCTTTCCCCCTTTTTCCTGTGTATCAATAAACATTGATTGTGTTGGACTGTCACTGCCCCTGCATCAGAGTGGTCAGGTCACACCTGGTCCTAGCTTTCCTTTTAGTATGTGTCAATTTTTTTTTTTAAATCTCTCTTGCCCCTCTCAGGAACCCACTGGCTGCATGGGTCACAACACTTAACTAAGAAATGAAAGATATGCACAATGAGAACTATGAAACATTTTTGAAATAAATGTGAGATAAAATAAAAAAAGATACCCCTTGTTTATGGACTGTAACATATAATAATGCTACAACCTACAGATTCAGTCCAATTTTATTAAGTAAAGAATGCTTTTTCATTTTTAAACGATACTAAAAAGTGTCTTTCTTATACATGAAATCTCAAGGAAACTTAAATATACTAAATAATGTCCAAAAAGAGAAACAATACTACAGGACACACAATTTCTTAATTCAAAACATACTACAATAGTCACAGAAGTCAAAATAGTCAACAAAAGCCAGAATAGTCAAATTAATGTGGTGCAAGATGACAGAGATATCGATCAATGAAATAGACTGTAGTATACAAAAATAAGCTCTTTGATTTGTGGTTCAATTAATTTTTTTACAAACTTTCCTAGGAATTTGGTGGAGAAAGGAGTTTTGTTCAACAGTTGGTGCTGAGAAAACCATATTCTACATGTAAAAGACTAAAGTTGAACCTTTACTTAGCATCATATGCAAAAATTAACTCAAATTCAGACTTAAATGCAAGCCATGTTTCTTTTAATAAAACACCAGGTGAAAGCTTCAAGACATTGCACTTGACAATGATTTCTTGAATTTGATACCAGAAGCACAGGCAAATGAATAAAATAGAGACACATTGAATTTCATGATTTTTAAGATGTGTTCATCAAAAGATATTCTTAGGGGGGCTGGGGATTTAGCTCAGCGGCAAAAGCGCCTGCCTGGCATGCGCAAGGTCGTGAGTTCGATTCCCGGTACTGGAGAAAAAACAAAACAAAAAAAAAAAAAAAAAAGATATTCTTAGGAGAGCAAAATTCCAACTCAGAGAATGGGAGAAACCAATAAAAGTCATATCTCATAAGGGCTTAGGATGCAGAATATATAGCAAACTTCTAACACTCAACAGAAACAAAAGAAACAGCTGGCTTCAAGAATGGACACATGATTAAATACGATTTCTGCAAATCAAATATCAAGCTAAACAATAAACATGTGAGAAGATACTCATCCTCACTAATCATTGGAGAAATGTAAATAAAAACTACTGCAATGGCTGCCATTTAGAAAGAAAGAAACATGTGTTGGTGATGGTGAGGAGAAAATTGAAATCTGTGTACTGTTTATGAAAATGTGAAGCAGTATAGCTTTGTGGTTGTTTATCATGAAAGGACTTATACCTAGAATACATAAAGAACTGAAAAATCAGACCCCCTAGATGGAAAGGCCCAATCCAAAAATGGGCGTCTGAGATGAATACATGCTTCTCAGATGAAGAAATACAAATGCAAATACATATATGGAAAAATGTTCAGAATCACTGGTTTTTAGAGAGATGCAAATTAAAACAATGCTGAGATTCCATCTCACTCCAGAAGAAATGATTGTTATAAAGAAATGAACAAGGAACAAATGCTGTGGGAGGGGCTGGGGATTTAGCTCAGCGGCACAGCGCCTGCCTGGCAAGTGCAAGGTCGTGAGTTCACTTCCCGGTACCAGAAAAAAAAAAAAAATGCTGTGGGAAGGAAGAACCCTTCTCTACTATTGGTGGGAGTATGGACTGGTGCAACCACAGTGGAAATCAGTACGGAAATCTCTCAGAAAACTAGGATTAGAGGGACCATTTGACCCAGCTATTCCCCTTCTGCTTATCTTCCCAGAATAATGAAAAGTATTCTACCACACATATGCACACTCATGTTTATAGCAGCACAATTTGTAACAGCTAAATCATAGAAACAACCCAAATGCCCATCAACCAAGGAATGGATAAAGAAGATATGGTTTTCTTATATAATGGAATACTAATTGGAATACTAATATAAAGGAATACTAATCCTAATAAAGTAGGATAAATTCAAGGCATTCCTAGGCAAATGTATGCAACGTGAAATCCTACTCTTAAGTGAAAAATATCATATCACGTAGGTAAACATCACATTGTCTCCCTGGTGTGAGAAACTGAATGAGTCAATAAGGATCAAAATAGGGGCTGGGAATTTCGCTCAGCGGCAAAGCGTCTGCCTGGCAAGCGCAAGGTCGTGAGTTTGATTCCTAGTACCAGAAGAAAAACAAACAAATGAAAAAAATAATAATAATAAGGATCAAAATATACAAGACATACTATGAAATGGAAGAAATTGTTGGAAAAGAAAAAGGACTAGTGTGAGGAAAGGGGGAAGGGGAGGAAGGGAAAGGAGGAAACATGATTAAGAAAAGGATAAAATGGAAATAAAGCTTTGTAAATAGGAAGGGAAGATGGGTTGAAGGAGGAGAGGAGATTGGGAACAATAAGGAAATTAAAATGTGTCGTGTGCAAGTCCAATGTCCTTATGATGAGTAAGATCTTTTGAATACCTAAAATGTAAAAGTAAACAATTATATTGAAGTAAAAGACTTTAGGTCTGGGAACAAACCTAAAAGGATGAAAAGCAGAGTCTCAAAGAGATATTTGCACAACCACATTTACAACAGCATTACTCACAATAACTAAAATGTGAAGGCAATCCAAATGCCCACTGATGAGGAAGTGCACAAGCAATGGAATACTACTGAGTTTGAAAAAGAAGGGAACATTTATGTAAGATGCAATAGGGCTGCACCTTGAGAACACAGCGCTAAATGAAGTCTGCCAATCACAGTAAAGAGTACTGTATGGTTCCACTAATGTAAAATGTGTAGAATAATCAAAACCACAGGACCACAAACTATAATGTTTTTTTCAAGAACCTAGAACAGGAGAGGGAATGGTAATTATTGAATGTCAAAATGATGGTTATTAATTTTTTTTTTTTTTTTTTTTTGCTATTTCTCCAGTACCGGGAACCAAACTCACGACCTTGAGCTTGCCAGGCAGGTGCTTTGCCAATGAGCTAAATCCCCAGCCCCAATGGTTGTTAATTTGATGAGACAAAAAAAGTTATGCAAATGAATGGTGATGGTTGTTGTACAATCACGAGTGTGCTTGCCACCACTGAACCACACTCATAAAATGTTTAGGGTGGTAAATTTTATTTGCATATTTACCACAATAAAATTTGGGGACAAATGCACCTTTTATAAATGCAAATTTCCACAGTTCTTCCCTTTTTCTTTCATTTGAATATATTTATCTGTTACTATTTGTATAGTTATATACTTATAACTATATACTTATAACTACGTGTCTTCATAGATGTGCACATTCAATGAAATTAAAGTCTAAGTGATTTTTTAATTATATAGAATTCAAAGAACATCACACTGTTGAAAATGCTAAATATGTCTTTGAGAAAGGAGTGAATTATTCTGGAAAATTCATAAAATGCATATAATCTTGTAAGATTTTTTAAGGAGATAAAAATTTCACTAAGTTAAAGCAAATATATTGCATAAATGAAGTAAATGACTATTAAATGAGGCAATCGTGAAAATACTTGTCAAAAATTCATTTACTCTTAAAATAATTCATGAAATTTGAAGATAAGTACAATAATGTCCTCAAAGATATTTCTTTTTTTTTGGTTTTTTGGTTTTTTTCTGGTACCGAGAATCGAACTCATGACCTTGTGCTTGCCAGGCAGGCTCTGTGCCACTGAGCTGAATCCCTAGCCCTCAAAGATATTTCTTAATGGATATACTAAATCATACATATCATATATATTATATATATATGGTATATACATATATACACTGTACTGAATATATATATATACATATACATATGTATACACACATATACACACGCACACACACACACACACTGGTCCTAAAAGAACTAATTGTGCACTGGAAGTACACAAATTTTTACTGAGAAATATTCTAGACATTTTTCACAAGAAAATATCATAAATATTTTTATATTGAAATAAATTATTTTTGGAGGAAATAGATCACTTGTTTGTAAGAACTTTTCATTGAATATTCTGTAACATTAATGTACAGTTTGTGTATTTATAGTTTGTGGACGTGTTTTAGAGCAGTCTCTTACTGGAAAATTCCTCGGGGATACTGGTACTGAAACTGCCACTTTGATGCATTTTTGTCAGTGCATGGTAAACTTTGTGGTTCAGTGAATCACTTGGGATCTTGTTAAAATGCAGTGTCTCTTGCAGTATGCCTGCCAGAAGGCCTGAGAGCCTGCATTTCTGACAAGCTCTACCCATCACACTTTAAGTAGCAAAGGTTACTTGTGAAAGAAATTACCCACATAAAGAGATGAGAGATACCAGGGATATTGCAAGCACCGCTGTGAGCAGTAGTTGGAAAGCTATGTTCCTCACTGGGTAGGTCAGAATGCTAAAACTAAGAGTTGCTTTAAATGGAAGCTATTAGAATTAGAAATGACATATCGGACAGGACTAGCTGTTGGCAGTACTGTTGCAAAGACAAGTGCTCACCATTGAGAATAGCATCTACAAGGGATAGGGAAGATGGTGTTAATAAGAGCTGACAGTGACTCCTAAAGACCACATCTCTGCCAAGTGAACTTTACTACGTGTGGATAACAGCCTCTTCCGCCAGCCCGCTCTGTCCCTTTTCACATCCATTATCACTCAGTGATCATGATGCTTAAACATGCTAGATAAAGAGCACATGAAATAATGTTCTCCTATTAAAAATGCGTAGAGTTTAAATAATCAAAATTTAGAGTAACATCTGATTAAATCAGTGGTTCACATTAAAAATGTGAACCAAGTAAGATGTTATCTATTGTTTTACTAAGGCATTAAGTGATAATTTGACAATTCTTTTTTAGAACACGTATACAAATTGAAAAGAATTTTGCGCTTCCAACGTAGCATCTGCTGTAATTTGAGTGTTGTTAATATAATTAGCTCCATTTGTTGTGTGTATATTCAATTCTATGTTCCAGACGACTCTGGTTGGTTTTAACTTTTATTTTTGGATAGGTG
This sequence comes from Chinchilla lanigera, assembly GCF_000276665.1. Classification (NCBI taxonomy): domain Eukaryota; kingdom Metazoa; phylum Chordata; class Mammalia; order Rodentia; family Chinchillidae; genus Chinchilla; species Chinchilla lanigera. The sequence continues at coordinate 2,814,815 of NW_004955463.1, forward strand.
AACCAATACTGTAATTTTAAATGTCAAAACTATATAAGCATATATTTAGAAGAGTGTAGCTACTTTTTACTTCTATTGTTCTATTCTATTCTCTCTTAATTTCCACCCTCCTCGGGTAGTTGTCCTGCCTTTTCATGGGTAACTGATCTCCTTAGAGATGGGTGTGTCAGTGTATCCACCAGTGCATTTATTTTTCACGAATGGTCAACATATGGGTATTCTCTTTTTCTTAACTGTGTTAGCTTTATACCTATATAATTTACATGTCATGAACTTTACCATTTCAGAGTTTCAATTTAATATGTCATTGTGTGCTTGCAGATGTGCACCACTATCTCATCAGAACACTTTCATAATCCCAGAAAACAACACTTTTACTGCTTAACAGTAAATTTCTGCCTTGGAGTCAAGGCAGAAACTGGGAGAAAAGATGAGTGGTTTGTTATTTAAACTTGAGGTAGAGAAAGTTCTTCCATGAACAACTAAAATTTAGAAGCGATAAAGTACACAAAAGTTACATATAGAACTACACCATGCTTGTTAAAATAGGTGCAAAAAAATCACAAAAGAAGTCAAAACAGGATTGTAAAATAGGGAGAAAATAGGAAACATATGCCCTAGTCAAGGGGTAGTGAGTTTTAAATGACCCTAACTTACTTTGTAAACTTGACTCTTACAGACACTTCATATAAATGGAGTTATGTTACTCTCTGGCTCCAAGGCAGAAATGGTGTGGTAGAAGGGTCTGGTGGAGGAAAATTTCTCAATCCCTGAATGCCTGGAGGCACAGAGAAAAATAAGAGAAGGACCAAGAGCTACACCCTCCAAAGGCACATTCCTTGAGGCACTTCTCCTCCAATCAGGTGCCTCCGCCTCACAACATATTTAGCTAGGAACTCATCAGTGGATTAATCCATTGGTGAGTGTAACATCTCAAGATCAAAAGCACTCTATCGTCTGAAAACCTGAAACTTCTGGGCTGTATCTTAGAGTAAAACCATAACAAGATTTTTTTCCAGTTTTAATCTAGGTTTTATTACTCTGTTCCTTAACTTGTAGGAATTCCTTAGATAAAGAGCATATTAACCTTCTGACTAGAGTATATATTCAAAATCTTCTTGTTAGTTTTCAGTTGTGCTTTGACTTCCCTCATGGTACTTTGGCATATATTTTAATAAGTTTTATGTTGTCACATATAGCGAGTTTTTATTTCTTCTGATTGTTAATTGATCTTAGAAAAACTTTCTTTACCTTAAGTTCTAAGAATTCAGACATTGTTCCTCGTACTACTTGCATGAGTTCATTTTCTGCTTATCTCTCTGATCTGTTTGAAGTTTACTGGTGCATGTGTTGTGAGATATACGTGGCTTTTCATTGCTTATATGGCTATCCAGCTTTTGAAATTTCATAGTTTAAAAGCCCATGTTAACCTTAATAATTTCAAGTACCACTTCCCTTAAACTATTGTAGCATAGGCTGCATGATTGAAAAGTATGGTATGTTTTAAAAGAAACATTTATTACAATAAAAGACAGAATATTATTAATTTCGCTTACAACTATACAACCACACTCCCTACGCCTTTGTGTGTACCTTCGAACACACTTATTTCTTTACTCTTGTCACTTTGCTAAGTAGCTGTAGCAGTCATTTTTATGTCTTTAGTTGCATCCTTGTGGCTGCCTCCGTGCCTTGAATCAATTAAAGACATTTACCTTTCCTGGCGATTTTGGCTTTGGGGAAGAAATAGACATCACACAGTCCTACATCAGATGAATAAATGAATGATTACACAGAGTAATGATTTTACAAGCCTGCTTTTCCATTGGCTTGCACTTGGCAGCAGCAGTTACTATTAATTTTGTTGTTTTAATTTTTTAATCACACCTTATAAGGACACTCACAAAGTGTGAGTGCTTCCAGCACTGTGATAGATATTGAAAGCCAGAGGAATATTTTGAGGGAGATTACAGAGGTTCTATTATAAACCCACATTCTGTTTATTATGTCTGTAGCAATCCACACTAGTACATGTTTATTTTATTTCTTTTAGGGTGCATCATGTTTAAAATTTTTTTGTATTCCTTCCTAACATATTCTTTTCTACATATACTGCATAAATCTATGAATCATTAATATACTTTACAAAGTAGTTTACAGACATCAACCATAATTGGTTTTGGTTCATTAAAATAATTTAATAAATCTCTCAGCTAACCAGTAGCTGAGAAGGGAACAAATATTGTAAAAAGATGAAATGATATTTTTTGAGTAGAGACATTTTCCTCCACATTGCACATTCAGTGAGTATCTTGAGCACAAGGGAAGTAGCATATTTCCCACGTTGGTTTCATCATGACAACAATGTACCAGTTTCTGATATTTTGATTTATTTTGTTCCTGGTGAGAGGATTACTACCCAAATGAAATTACATTACTGGGAAAACATAGCAACCAGCCTTTCTTACAGTATATATTAAAAGCCTGCCAGCATACTTTGACATTTATGTGACATGAAAATATCTGTCCATGAGGACTAGGCGGAATTTAAGTGGATACAATAGGAGTTTGGAGGTTAATCTCTGCATTAGTCACTTTCTTCATTCCTGAGACATCATGCCCTACCAGACACCTGCCATTTAAAAGAGGAGTTTATTTTGGCTCGTGGTTTCAGACCACGGTAGGCTGCCTCTGAGAGAGCAATGGCTCTGCAGAGGGGCCATAGTGAGGGAAAAACTGCTTAAGTCATGGTGAGCAAAAAGCAGACTGAGAAGGCAGAAGTCCGGGAGGGAGATGTACCTTTCCAGGTAAGGCTTTCCGTGACCAACTTCTCTGCCTCCTAACAGCCACATAGTGGATGAATCTACCTGTGAGTCCTTCACCCCATGATCCAGGACCCTGCAAGCACCCACACTGAACAGACAAGTCTCTGGGAGGACATCATAGGTTTAAACCTGAACAGTGTGCTTCTTGAGTAGGGTCTTTGCAGGGAAATTCATTTTAAAAAGCTACTATTTGTGTCACTGACAATAATGCTTAAAGGACCAAGTACGATAAAAATACTTCTGTTATAATTTATGAAAAAAAATCACAAAATTTTGATACCAGTAGCATATCAAATCAACAGAAAATAATTCTTGGGATTGTTCTATGGTTAAAGTTTTATGTATTTAAGGTCTGTCTTTTGAGGATTGCTAGGATATGAGGAAACTGGAAATAATTGCAAAGTAGATTTTGTGTTCTGTGATGATTTTTCAATATTACTAAAGACAAAGGAACTCTAATATTCCCTCACAATGAGGAGGGTAGGGTTGTTATACTGCTTAAGCTCTTGACTTTCAGTAAGAAACTAGGTAATATTTTGAGTTTTCTTGAAAGGATACTTCTTTTCATAACTGTCTTCAATCACTTTCTTATCAAGTGATTGATAAGAAGATTGACAATTTGGACTTTTTCTCTTCTCATCAGCAGGATTTTTGACAACCTTATATCTTTAGGATCTAAGCTATTTATAAGTAAGGTAGAAGAAAGTGAAGAGAAAGTAAACAGACATATTCTGTTCACTTTATAGTTATATAAATATTAAAGTATTAGATTGCAATATTCCATAAAATAATGAAAGGGATCTTAAATATTCATGGATGGATTTGTACCCCCATTTTTAATTCACTTACAAAACTGATTATTATGAAATTGATGCAAGTTTTACTTGAGACTCTTCCTGGAAATCAAAACGTCATAATTTTTCAATAAAATATTGCTTTTAAGAAAATTTTAGGGGCTGGGGATTTAGCTCAGCGGCAAAGCGCCTGCCTGGCAAGCGCAAGGTCGTGAGTTCAGTTCCTGGTACCGGAGAAAAAACAAAACAAAACAAAAAAACAAAGAAAATTTTAATTACTAAGTATGAACTCATTGTGAAGCAGGGATTCGTGCATAAACTGCTCACAACTGAGATCACGCTGAAGTTTTAGTGTTTACATATGCCCTTTAAAGATAAAAGGACTTACCAGGGCTTGGAGATGCTACTGTAATACCCGCACTCAGGAAACTGAGGCAAGAGTGTTTCCATGAGTTCAAGGCTAGCCTGGGATACATAGAAAGAACTTGGCTCAAAATAAAATAAAATAAATACAATAAAATCTAAAAACAAACAAAAGATGAGCATAAAATGGCATAGAAATATATTCCTATTTATGTTTAGCCTGTATGTTTATTTCTCTTGAGAGTATTTCATGCTCCGTGTGTTTTTAAATTAATAAATGATTTCCTTTTAGGGAACATAGTTATTCCTAGCCAAAGTGAACAGAAAACAGTGTTTGCATATTCATACAACCTCCCCCCTTACATACAATCTCCATCGACATCTCACTTTAGAGGTATATATTAGGTACAAGCAATGAGCTTATAAATTGTTATAGATCATTATACCCAAATCCATGATTTACAGTTGGCTTTCTCCTGGTTGCTGCATATTCTATTCTTTTGAATGCCTTCTAATACCTTCATAATATCTTACCAAGCAGTCTCACCACCCTGAAAGTCCTCTGTGCTCTACTTAGTCATCCTTCCCTTTCTCCTAACCCCTGGCAACCACCAAACCTTTCACTATCAGCAGAGTTTCGCGTTTCTCAGAATGTCCTGTAGTTGAGATTTTATGGCATATACCCTTTCTTTCACTTTTATGTTTCCTCCATGTTTTCTCATGTGGCTCATGTCCTTTAAATATAGAATGATAATCCTTTCTCCAGATGTACCACAGTTCATTAATTTGAATACAAGAGAACATTTTCATTGCTTTCAAGTTTGGGCAATTATGAATACAGTTACTACAAAAACTCAATGCCTAGGATTTTTCCATGGACATAAGTTTTCAATTCATTTGCATGAACAACACGAAGCAGAATTCCTGCATCATATGGTTAACAGCATCTTTAGTTGTGTCTGAGACTGCTAAACTGCTCAAAAGTGGTTGTACCATTTTGCGTTTCAGCTAATAATGAGTGAGTTGTTTTATGTCATTAAAAATATTTAGTGTTGCCAATATTTTTTGCTGGGGCTACTGTAATAGGTGTGCAGTTTTATCTTGTTATTTTAATGGACTACTAGCATATGATGCTGAATATCCTTTGATATGCTTTCTTATCAGCTGTCAATCTTCCTTAGTAACATCCATATTCATTTGTCCATTCTCCAGATTTTATTTTTTATTACTTCATGTTTGTAACACATAAATATTGCATTCATTTTAACTGTAGTTAAAGCCATCCCTTGGTATCAGGAAAGTGACCACTATGTTGTGCTTTCCTATGTGCTCTTAATATAGAATTGGTGCATGTACATAGCACATTTTGATTCTTCTTTTTTCCTTTCCTCCACCCCATTTTATTTTTCTAGCATCTGATTCATTTATTTATCTTGTAAGTCATTAGAAAATTAGTTATCATATGTACAGATAACAGTCAGACTAATATGTCAGAAACATATGAAATACATAAAGCAATTATACCCTATCAAGGTAAATTCTTAGATGCATTGTCCATGCTGGAGAACAATAACTTTTTCTCTCTCTCTTCCGTATTATTTTTCTTTTTTTCATACTGTATCAAGTTGTAATTTTACCTACTCTTGAATTTTAAAAGTTCTTTGTATATTTTGAAGGACAGTACTTTATTGATGCGTCTTTTGCAAATCTTTTCTCCCTTTCAGCGGTGAATATTCTTTTTTTTTTTTTTTTCCAGTACTGGGAATCGAACTCACGACCTTGCGCTTGCCAGGCAGGCACTGTGCTGCTGAGCTAAATCTCCAGCTCCAGTGGTGAATGTTCTTATTGTCTTGATCCTATTTCTTTGTAAAGGTTAGGTTTGAGGGATTCTTATGTGGTCCCTTGCTAAAAGTTCAAAGGCAACTTTTTCAAATATAAACAAGAATGTAAAATCTAAAGAAAGTCACCTATTTCTTAGTTTATGTTTCCACTTGCTAGCCCTAAAATATTTTGGATTTCATTGTTAAAAATAGATTCCTGTCAGACTGTACAATTTCTAGCCTAAAATCAATGAACACACCATGATATAAATGCCCATTGAAAGTAAGCACAATATAAAAAATAAAATAGATGAAGAAAGCTGAATTTCTTATAGAATTTATTTTTGTTTTTGTATGGCTTCAAATAATTTACTTCTAGGATAAAAAAGGGAAACAATGGCTTCACAGAGAACTTTCTTTTAAACGTGTATGGTGAGATGGATAATTTTCTAACTATGAAATTGCTAACTAGTTTTAGCCTTGGGGACCACTTAAAACAAGTACCCTCTGCTCTCCCGGTGAGTTTGGAGCAAAGAAGCTCCATTTTGCACAGTACACTGAATCGTAATGGGCCATGTGCTGCTATGAATATTCATAGAGCTACGTTACTCTGCATGCCCCATGATGATTTCAGTGGATGTTGCTAGAGGGATTTGAAATAGTGCGTTTGTAGTATCTTTGAAAAGAATACACACATCAGGAATAATAGAGCCAGAGCCCGGGTAATTCTGTCCTTAGTGTGCACTTCAGAGCTCTCCTCCAAACGATTTTGCCCTGTAGCAATGGCACAGAAATCCATCATAATGACAGAGATGAGAGGATTAAACTTTCTGAGAATCTTAAAATAGGTTAAATTAAAATCTAAGTGGTCACTGTGGTGAACCTTTACTGACTACTATACTTCCTCATACATAAAAAGGAGCTGGTCTGATTCCATAAAATAGCTGTGGTCACTGGAGGTTTTGATTTCTGATGATACATTTAACTAAAATTATAGCTGTCTTAAAATTGCTACCAAAGATATCAGGACACTTTTGATAAGACAGATGATTAAATTTCAGTACAGGCATTTTCTCCTATACTTTGAAGTTAATTCAATATTGTTTATTACCCTCATGACCCTTTATGTTGGGCTATGCTGCCTACAAAGCTTATTCCTACATTTCATTTCTTTACTGCCCTGATGCATATAAAAATCAAACAGGCATAGGCATAGCCCAATATTTGGTGTTAGGGATTCTGGTGTGTTGTAGGGAAGATCACAATAATGGGATGTGACATAAACTATACTCATTGTCTAAGTGTTTGGCTAGACCTTTATCCAGGGCTTCAGTTTTGTGTATGTTGGCTTCAGCACATATCCATGATCTTACTGCTTATTCGTGATGTCATCCCTGTCACAAGGATTGAGAGATTCTTATTTACTTTCTGCTTCAGTGCTGTATGTGTTGACTATCTTGTTTTATTTTTGTTTGCATAGTTTTTTTTTCTTTTACTCTAAAGGATTCATAGATCATATCATATTGCATATACCATACCAAATTATATTTTACAACATTCACACTGTTCACATTGTATTTTACAGTTTGTGAATATTATTCATTTTTATTTCTACTATAGTGAAAGAGAAAGTTGCACAGTAAGGTCAATAGTATTCTAACTCAGGTCCATTCTTCTACCTTGAACTACATCAGATAATTTTTTCCCCAAACCTGAAAAAATACTGGTGATCTCAGTTTAAATGTAGAATGTAGCACAATTAGTGGCAAGTCAACTGCAGAAATTGAAAGACAATTTTCCTTTCATGAGCAAGGAGAGGATTTCTGGATGAAAACCCAAACTGGTATTATTTGTAGGGATACTGAGAGACCATTTATGAAGGTGTTTTCTACTATAAGAGGATGCATGAGTAGGTCATTGGGTAAGTGGTAGTAATAGAAGTAGTAGAAATAAGAATTGAAAGAAGAGTTTCCCATTCCAACAAATTTGATAAAGTACTGAGATAAAACCCATCTCTATGTAGAAAACAGATGTGCAGTATTCTACAAACAGTATTGCACAACACCATTCATACTGCACTCTCCAAGAATCAGTAAGGTAGGTAAATAGTACTATAAAGTACAACCTTCTCAAAGATTGGATGTTATAAAAAGAGAGCAAGGAAATTCATTGATGTAGCCTAACATGATAATTTCTTGAATGGCAATCAGCAGACCTATGAGTGCTGCTTCATGTGATAAGGTCATTACAATCCTTTATGTAGAACTGTTCTTCCATGGAAGTCTGTTCTTCTGCTTGGGTACAGAGAGCTGCTGACAGAATTTATCTTGCATATTGTGAAGAGGTATGGAGAATCAAAGAATGTATCCTTTCACATACATATGTTTATCCAGAATATAATTTCTGTTTGTTTGCATAGCAAAATCAATCTCAGATAAAAACTACATGGTTAGTATCATTAGTCTAAAGATACATTAGCCTTTGCAGTACAGCCTAGTATAAGGAGAAAGACATATTTTCATCAAAAGTACACAGTAAAGCTTTATCAGTGTAGGAAAATTCATATATAATAATGTAGCAAAGACATATAGGCTAAAAAGATTGACAGAGGCTAGAAATGTTGGTACACACACCTGTAATCACAACCTTCTGGGAGGCAGAGCCAGGAGAATTTGCACGTTTGAGCCTAGCCTGGGCAACTTAGCAACTTGGCAAGATCTGTTCTCCAGAAGCAAGTCAGGGCAGTGTGGCTGGCGATATAGCTTAATGTGAAGGATCTGGGTTCAATCCTAAGTATGTTAAACAAAATAACAGATGGTGGGAATAGGGGGAGCCTCAGAACATGAGCAAGGCAGACTCCAGAAAGTCACAAAAGCATTGAAATATGTGTATCATACCACATCTGTCAGCTCACAGCACACTATGAGAGAAGATTCTAAGATATATGAACTATGCAACTTGAATTATTGCTGATGTGGAGACTGTGTTTATTATATCATGGTGTTACATTTATTAATCATGAAGCTATGTTTTCCTAAATACCTTCTTGTGACACTTTTATGTGTTAAACACAATAATTCTCATGAATAAAGGTAATATTATTATCCTTTTTATACATGTCTGCTTTCATTTCTGCAAAGCCAAGGCTCTCATTTCAGTGTCGATAGATTTTACAGGAAATTCTAAATTCTAACGCATGTAGCACAGTGTGACAGCTATTATGGAGGAAATTGGCACCTGTGGATAACTGTAGTTAAAGCGGTCCCTTGGTATCAGGAAAGTGACCACTATGTTGTCCTTTTCTATGTTTTCTTAATACAGAACCTCATTTTAGCCAGTGCTAGTGTTCATATAGAAGATCTACTTGAAAACAATACAGTGCAGATAGTAAATCCTGAGTTCATATTTCAGTACAAAGACCATGTGGAATCCTGTGCTTCCCCGTTGACGTCTTTGCATCTCTACTCCATCTCTTGTCTACTGCTGCAACATCCACTCCCACACATTCTCACTTTCATTTACCCTGTGATTGTATATTTTTATCATTTGTTGGATTCCCTTCTTTTTCATTCTTTGATCCCAGTTTCAGGCAATATCAGAAAGGAAATTCACCACTATGAGCATGTGAATATTTAGCTCATGGAACTCGAGAAGGTGCAAATAAAGACAAACACAATTTCCACAGGTACAGTGGTTATGCTAGCTTCCTTTCCTTGTGGAAAAAAAAATATCTGATGAAGCAAAGTTAAGAAAGAGTTTGGCTCATGGCTTTAGAACTATCAAGCCATGCTTACTTGTTGTCTTGGATACATTTCTCTCATTGCTGAGACAGAATACCTGATAACCAGAATGAAGGAAGGAAAGGTTAATTTAGCTCACAGTTAGTGGAGGTTTCAGTCCATACTCAGCTGGCTCTAAAGCAGAGTGGCACGTGGCAGAGGGCAACCCTTCATGGCAGCTGAAGAGAGCAAAAACAAAAAGGGAAAAAAGAGAAGACCATGAGACAAAGCTCTTTCTGTCCCTTATATTGTATGTATGCTACTGACCCTAGGGCAGGTGTAGCACTCAGACATAATTGCAGCACTAGGCGATGAATCAATCGTAAACTCTATAATCAGCCACCTCTGAAATGCATGATTGCATGAGGCTTTGGGGAATATCTAGACACAAACTATAGCACCTGCCCCTATTGCTTTTCACTTAAGGCAGAAAAATACATTACAGCACAAGCACGAGATGAAGGAAGCTTTTCACCTCATGGTGGCTGGAGACTAAAGAAGGACAGTAAATACCTGGCTACCCAATAACCACTTCAAGGGAATGCCCCCACAAAGATCCAGCTTCCCCTTCCTAAGAGCTCCACCAACTTCCAGTAGTGCAATAGGTTGGCAAATAAACCTTCAACACATGGGCCTGTAGCTCTGCAAGGCCAAGATTCTCCTCCAGGTTTTATATATAGGTTCTACAGGAAACTCTAAATGCTAATGCATGTGGCACAAGATCTAAATTTTAGAAGTTATTCACATTTCCTGGTCTTTACTTGTCCGTGTTACACATTTTCTTAATAGTACAGTACCAAATCTTCTCACTTTTCATTGATATTTCAGGATTTACCCAACTTTCATATGGATTTTTTGAGCACAAATGTCAATTAATTTGCTGTTTCTTGTAGGGAGGGTTTGAGGTGTAATGTTGATTGGCTTGGTAGGTTTGAAAGACTTCTGCAAATTATTCCAAGAGTACAATACCATATTTCTTTGAAAAAAATCTATTCATCTTGTTAGTGATTTAATAGTATTTGAACATGTATTGTCAAATATTTCAAAAATTAATATTTGGGTAAATTACCATACATGGATTTTAGTAGATGTGTGAACATATAAGTTCATTTCCATACAGTTAGCATATTTAAATGACTCAAGATTTTTAGTTTTGATTTCAAAATAGAAAAACAAAATCTTTGCAAGAAAGAAACATCTTGGTATAACAGATAGCTTCTTCATCTGATAACTGTAGAATCAGTAGGATATCACTTAAGTATCTCAGCAGCAGTTTGGGCTTCCATGAGGCTACTTAGGTGACCAGAGGTCCCATTTCCTGCATGATGTTGGTCTGTTGTGGAAGGTAAATATCCTAATATACAGAAGATAGTTCCCTTCTTATAAAAACATGTATTTCCTGGCAAATGTGCTATTTTATAGAAAACTGCTTCTGAAATGAATAATGAATTTTCTATTTTGATTTTTAATTATGTTCCTAGAGGTAAAGCTTTTTTGCAAAAAAAAATTCCTTTAGAAATTAATACTTTAAAGTAATGTTAAACTACATTACATTTGAGTAATAAATATGAAGATTGATCTGCTGTACTCTCCCTTGTTATTTTTAAAAGAATTATCTTTATGCTTTTGAAAACACAATAGTGTCTTAGTCCATATACATCCTGACTTTTACATTTTTCTGTCTAATTTTTCTGCGTCTCTATGTCACTGTGTAAACTGACTCAGAGGCCATCTGAGTCAGCACAATGTAAATGAAAAACTGGAGCTTTCATCTCCCTCATAAAATCATATCTAATATAATTCTTATATAAAGTGAAGGGCTTCCTAAATGTATGTGAACTAATAACAAAACCATATGTAATGTGAGTAGGGAAGAAATATTAAACCCTTTAGAGCACAGAGAAATGCATTTCTAGATTGAGATAGCATTCTCATGGACAATACATCTTATCACTCTTGTCTCAGAGTTACTCACTGCTAGTAATTTAGAATGCAATTATAATTTCTAGAAGTACTCCTGTCAATTTGATTATTTGTCTTCAGTGGTTGAGAAACAGTTGTTAGAGTTAGTTCACATTGGAATCATTATGAGATACAATTTATCATTATCAAACAGTGATACATCTTTTAGTCTAAAAGTAAACATTATACAATTATGTATAAATATTTAATTATATTTTATTCCTAACACTAACATTTAATTTCAAAATGCTTTAATCACAAATATCAGGGTGATTTAGGAAAGTGAAGGAAATATTGATCTGTGTGTGGTTACAAGGTTATATACTTTCTATAAAAACTCTACTATACACACACTTAAAATCTGTTGAATATGTCAAAAGTCAATACTTTTTAAAATACCTAAATAATCTGAGATGATTGTTAGTTTGGTTGGGGGTTAATACATTATAAAATCTAGAATGTTTATTTTGAGATAATTGTAGATTCTTATACATTTTTAAGAAATAATACATACACAATCTCTGTACCCTCAGTCAGATCCCTGCAAAAGGTTCATATTCCACACCCATCTTTCTAATCTTTAAATATGCCATGATACATTGACATCAATATAGTCATAATATGGAGCATTTTACCATCTTGATGATCTGTCGTGTTCATTTTTTGGTAGCAGCACCTACTTTTCCCATGTCCACAACTCCTCTTAATATCCAATCTATTTATCCACGTTTATAATTTTTTCAATCAACATTATATAAATATAATAGGTAAACTTTAGTATTGTTACTCAGTACACATCAAAATTTTGTAAAGATTCATTCATATTATTGTATATATCAATAGTTTGCTCTGTAAGTAGTGTTCAATATAAGAGTATATCTCAGTTTCTATCTTCTGTCAAGATAGAAAAGTAAGCTTTCATTTCCCCAGGATTAATATTGAAATACATTTTCTGGCTTTCATGATAACTATGTTTCATTCTATGGGAACTTACAAAACTGTTTCACAGGGTAGCTTTACCATTTTGTATTGCAGGTTTAATATATGCGTGATCTATTTCTTGTGCACTTTTTACTAGCATTTTGTGTTCACTATTTTTAAATGTCCTTTCTAGATAAGTGTGGAATTATCATGTGGTTTAAATTTGCTTCACATCTGTTAAAATTGATCAACTCTCACGTATCCATTTTTTATTTGAACATCCTTTTTAAAGTGAAATCGCTGTTCAGGAGTTTTCTAATTTCTATCTGCTATTTTCTAATTGGATTGTCTCTTTTTATGTTGAGAAGTTTTAGAGCACTTTGTGCATGATACATACTAGCCCTTTTGTTGAATAACTGTTTTATAAATATTTCTGACAGTTTGGGCACAATCTTTCATAGAACAAAAGTTTTAAATTTTTATGAGGTCATATTAATCAATTTTCACTAATTGTCTCATCTAGTATCTTCAAAATCCCTGCTTTAATAAACTATTTTGTTATTTGTTTTGTTTTGTTTTGTTTTGTTTTGTTTGGTTTTTCTCCGGCATCTGGAACCGAACTCACGACCTTGTGCTTGCCAGGCAGGCGCTTTGCCGCTGAGCTAAATCCCCAGCCCCACCATTTTGTTATTTTACACTTCCAATGTTATGCATTTTGTGTTAATTCTTTTTTGAAACAAAAGAATTAAAGTCTTTAGAACTTACTTCTTTAGTATATTAATGTCTAATTGTCACAGTATCATTTATAGAAAAGAAATTTTAGTTGCTTTTCACTCTCATAAAAATATCGCATAAGCTCACTCTAGTGTCATGAGTGGAGTCTATGCTGGAGGGCTGAGGAAAATGGAGACTAATACGTAAAGGCGATGATGAGACTATTGCTCATCCCCAAACCACCACACTTCCTTCTTTCCCTTTTTATTCTGTCCAGGTTACAAACCTATTGGTTGGTGCCACACACATTCAGGATGAGTCTTGCTCCCTCAGTGTTATGGATACATGCCTGTCATCCACAGACACATCCAAAACTTCACCTTATTGCTCTACTAGGTGGCTGTTACTCAATGTCAAATTGACATATCTCCTTGGACACAGTAATGGTGTACGTGTTTTTATATTGCTAGTTCTATTGCTAATATATGAAAACATTGTTGGTCCTATATTGGTTTTGGATTGCCCTTGTCTGATTTTGGCATCACAGCAATATTAAAGTCATAAAATATACAGGGAATTGTTTACTATTCTATTTTTTCAGAAGCTGTGTAAAGTTTATGTTCTTTCAATTTTGGTAGAAATTTCCAGTGTAGTCAATTGTTTTAAATTTATGAATTCAATTCTCTAATGATTATAACACTGTTATTATTATTACATCATTTTAAAAATGTAGTGGGTATCTGTTTCACTATTTTCATAATTATTGTTGAATGTTATTCATAGTATATCCTTTTTCTGTTTTCTAAGACTATTAGGCATACAAGTATTACCCTATCTCTCATTTCTGATATTGGTAGTTTGTGTCTTTTATTTTCATTTCAGGGATTTTTTAACTTTATTGGTATTTTTTGATCAGGTTTGAATAATTTTTGAAATCTTTTGTGTCTTTTATTTTCATTTCAGGGATTTTTAAACTTTATTGGTATTTTTAGATCAGGTTTGAATAATTTTTGAAATCTTTTTATATATTCTATTTTCCTGAACTCTTCTGTTTATTACTTCTGTTATTAATCATGGAGTTTATTGTGTCCTTCTTTCTCAAGGTTCTTGAAATAGAAGCTTAGGTCATTGATTTGATCTTTTTTCCTCTTTGCTAATAGGGATATTTTTTGTTTAAATTTTCTCAGTACTAGTTTAGATGTGTCCTACAAATTTTGATATATTTTCATTTTCATTCAGTTCAATGAGTCTAGATTTCCTGAAGGATGTCCTTTTTTGATTTATGAATTATTTAGAAAGCTCTGTTCTACTTCCAAATGTTTTTGTTTTCCTGTAACCTTCTATTATACATTTATACTTGCATTCTACTTATGTTAGAGAATATATTATTGTGTAAAACTGTAATTCCTTTCAATATTAATTTGTGTTTGTCCAGGGCAATTTGTGTTTGTCCAGGGCATGGTTTCACAGGTTAGCTCTTCAGCAAGCACTTAAAAAAAAATAAGATTTCAAGTTTCTTGGTCCACATGTAAAAATAAGTAAAAGACTCAAACAAAAAAATCAGTAATTCTTATTCAATCCATAATAGAAGAGAGATCACAGCAAACTGCCCTCAGTGTTGGAAAGTCAGGTAGGCAGTTACAGAACATTACATATACAGGAGCAGAAATCTTGGTGAGAACACGTGTAGGGTGGTAAACTGTAAACTGCTGGAGTGTTGTACATGTGTGAAAGTTACGTTCTGGCAGGACCTGGATTTATTGAGGAGACTATGCTTTTGCCAGTTGTGCCTCCAGGGGTTTCACGACAGTGAATACTGTACAGAATAACCTTTTGCTTCCAGCAGGGAAGGAGAAAAACCTTTTAAAATAAATCAGTGTATTCCATTCTTTTAAAAATATCTCCTCTCAGGAGGAACAAGTTACCCAGAGACTAAAATGCTGGCCTTCTCTTAGAGCCTACCTAACCTGTAAGAAGAGAAATAATTAGCTTGAGTGAAGTCTAGCCTTGCATGACTAAGAACAGTATTGCTCAACTTCAGCCCACAATAGCCATACTGTCCAAAGTGGGGCTGTGAGGCAAAAATGAGAAGCGTTTGTGACGTTACAGCGCAATGACAAAGGCTCTTGAAAAGACTCAGATGATGATAGGAAAGCAGAACACTTCCTCTCCCTCCATACCTTATGAGCACATTACTAAAAGACTGTTCACTGCAGTTTATTTTACCTAGTCCACTATATCACACTTACGTGCTATGAAATATTTACCAGGCTTACTATAAAAAACAAATAACAAAAATGAACACGAATTGAAGACACAGGGCAAGCATCATAACTAGATAGGAGAGATATTAGAATTATACAGGGAATTCAGAACAACTGTAGCTAATATGCTAAGGGTGCTATTAGATAAAATGGACAGAACCAAGTGGAAATGCAAACAAAAGTGGAAATTCTGAACAATAACAGCAACAACTGCAAAAAAATACTAAAGATTAAAGACACTGTGGCATAAATGCTGCATTCTGATATAGTTATCATTAGAATGGACTTGGTTAAGGATGTACCAATAACTTCCAAGACTGAAGAGTAGAAACCAAAAACTAAAGAAACAAGCAAAAAAAAATTGAGTATAATATCCAAGAACAGGGACAGCTACAAAAATATAAATACAAACAATGGCAAATTCAGAATAAGGAGAAAGATAAATGAACATAAAATATTAAAAACAATAATAAAGAACAATTTTCCAAATTAATGTTGAAAGAAAAATAAATACCATATGATTACAGGAACAAGGGTAAAAATTATATGTAACTTTTACTCAGGAAACATGCATTTAAGAATAGAGTGAAATATTTAAGGTATAGAGTATGGGAAAAAAGTACCAAGCTACAATTCTGTGTCTGTGAAATTTTTCGTCAAAGGTGAAAATCAAACAAACAAAAAATTGCTGCTAGTAAACCTACATTACAAGTAATGTTAAAAGATCTTAAAAGAGAAAAATGCATACAGATGATAAAATGTATCAAGAAAGGAACACTGAGGAAAAATACATGGAGATAAAATGAGTTTTTCTAGTCTTATTCTCAATTGACCTAATATAACACTGCTCAAAGTAATAATACACAGGTTTATGCAGGTACTTTAGAACACAGTTTAGCAGTCTCTTGCAAACTAACCTATTTCAGCAATCATCTTTTTTGTTATTTACTCAACCTTAAAATTTAACCATACAATTCTACACATATGTTTCAGAAGCTATATTTACAATTTCTAAAACATATAACCAGCCAATTTAGCCTTTAATAGATAAATGGAAAAATAAACTGTCACACATCGATTCAGTAAAAAATTATTCAGAACTAGAAAGAAATGTGCTCTTAAACCATGAAAAGACAAAGACATGATACATGCATATTACTAAAGAAATGAATCCAGTTTGGCAAGTTTACATATTGTGTGATTAAAATTATTCAACATTCTAGGACAGATAAAACTCTGGAGACATTATATAATGATGAATGTTAGTCAGCAGTAAAGAGGAAAGTGGGGTAGATAGGCATCGCCTCCCCAAAACTTAAGGGCCGTGAAACTCTTCTATATGATAAGGTAATGGTGGATATATTATCCTATACAATTGTCCCAACCAATCCAATGAATGAGACAAGCAGTGAAGCATAATTTAAGTTATAGGCTTTTAGTAAAACATATTTGACAAAGATTCATGAGTTTTAATAAATGGTCAACTCTAGTGGGGGCTCTTGACAGTGGCAGAGCTGTGTGAGATGGAGGAGATGGGACATATCTTTTACTCCTACTACTTGACTTTACTCTGAAACTACAACTTTTCAAAAATACGTTTGTTATGGTTGATACATTGTGTCAACTGGAGGAGCCTAGCGGCTTGGCTAAGTGACTCAGCAGTTCTACATCCTGGGGTGAAAAGAATATGCCCTTACCTTGTTCATTGTGTCAACTTGAGAAGTTTCAAAGGTTAACTAAGTGACTCAGCAGGGGGCCAGGGTCCTCACTTTTTATTCATCCTGAGCCTGCGCAGGAGGAGGGCACCGAGGCTGTGTGAGTGCTTCACATATCCTGGGTGGGGGTAGCCTGCTTACAATATAAGGGAGGGAAAGAGGCTTGTTCCTCCCCTTTTTGCTCTTGCTGCTTTTTCTGTCTTGTGTTGCCTTGAAGTGTTCCCTGTACCCTGCCACCCTGCCTTGGAGCCAGGTGATTATAGACTGAAACCTACACAACCTGTGAGCTACATAATCCTTTCTGTACCCAATTTTGAGCATTGATTATTTTGTCTTAGCAACAAAAGTAACGGAGACAAGTTTATAGCAAAATAACTTCATTGGTGTTGAACAGTGTGTCATTTAAATGTTAAATAGACCCTGTTCTTTGATGGTGTCATTGATTTATTCCGTTCATTGTTTTATACTCAGTCTAATTATTTGATGAAGTGTTGAGAGAAAGATGTAGAAATCTCTGAAATAATTGTTGATTAGTTTATTTCTTTTATCAATTGTAACAGTTTTAGTTCACCCATTTTTTTTTTTATCTCTGCTCTTTTCTTACCATGTTTGTGATCCCTATAACTTTTTCATGGATTTAACTGTTTACTATGTAATTTTCTTTTACTGTTGCTCATCATTTTGTTTGATGTCTGAAGTGTACCCTGCATGAATTTGGTTATTCCTGTTTTCTTTTGGTGAATGTTATTGGCATAGATCATCTCTATTATTCCAACCTTAGCCTTGCTATAGCATATTTACACTGGATTTCTTTCGAACAACCCATAGTTGAATATTTTATTTTCCATCTGCCACTCTCTTTTCTAATTGTTATATTTGAATAACTTACACTCAATACATTTCTGATTATGTTATGGCTCATAGCTGTTACTTTGTTGTTTTGTTCATTCTGTTTTTTATTATTTTATTTCTTAGTTTTTTGTAGAACTATTATTTTTTTAATTTCAATTGACTTATCTACAATGGTTTTGATTGTAACATTTTTTGAAGTTGATCTTATTAACAAATCCTATTAACCTGTGTTCACAACATACTTGTGAGTTCATTTTATCCGTTAGAAAGAACTATAAAAGTCTATATTCACTTTTTGTAGTGTAATCTTCCTAAATATTTGTCCGTATATATTTAGACCTGTATCATATGCTGACTTTATATATATATTTCACTTCCACAATAAAACAGCATTTGGTTGTATTTAGAAATACTTTTGCTTGCAATTTCTCATCTTCTCTCCTGATTCTGAGGTCATTTCTTCAATTTTTCTCTTTTGTAGAGTCCTTTCTTTATTTTTTTCATTTTTAGAGAACTGTCATTAGGCATTCTATTAAGGCAGGTTTGATTATGACATCTCCCTTACTTTTTCCTCATTTGAGTTTTCGTTAATTCATCCAGGCATGTTCATATGTACTCATGTGAGTAGTTGTATGATTGTCAATTAAAAATCATAGCCAGATTACTCTTACAAGTGTCTTCTCAATATTGTTTTAGCTTTTTATTCCACTTGAGATCTCTTTAAATTACAAGGTTTTGGTAAAATGATATTTTTAAGTAGATTCATGAGTTTTAGTAAATGGTCAGTTCTAGTGGGAGATCTTAATGTGATGAATAACTCTTGGTGTAATGAAAGAATTTCTTATCTAGCCTGGAGTTTGAGGTAGTAGGTTATGAGTGTCTCTTTCAGTTAACTTCTGAAATATTCTTTCAGAGAAAAGGATGATGCTACCTTTGAATGCCCAAGCCAGGAGTGCCCAGTCTCTCCATCAATCTCCATTTATACTTGAGATGTTACTATCTTACCATCTGTTATGGGATAAGCGCTGATTCACCACAAGGTCTCTGACATAATTCCTGCTTGCTCTCAGGAAAGGACAAAAATGTAGGCTTCCCATGTACTCTCCTTTGCTTAAAAAGTGAGAGTGACAAAAAGGAGAGAGGCTGTCTTTTCTGCTTTTGTCAATCTCTGGTTGCATATTTAACCTTCATAGAGAACATTCTAGCACTAGGATGTGGACAGTCACATTACAACCTGGCATAGGTGGAAGTCTGGGCTCTCTATGCAGTCTTTGCTACTAAGGTGAGAGTGGAACTCTTGTGACTTTTAACAGGAGTAACTAGGTAACTACCTAAAGTGTCAGTCTATTCTTCCCTTTTCCTGGACCTTTGGTTAAGAGAAGCTTTTTTTGTTTCCTGCTTCTCCCTCCCTCCCCCACTCCCTTCTTCTCTCTCCCTCCATCCTTCCCTCTCTCCCTCCTACCTTCCCTCTCCCCCTAACTCACCCAGTACTTGTTACTGTTTTCAAGTGAAATCGTAACTTCTTCAGTTCCAGGTCTGGAACATACAAGGCCAAAAGAAAAACTTGGGAACCTACCAGCTGTCATTCTTTACATTCTTCCTTATTTCTAGACTCTGGGATGCCTAACCACTTGGCTTTCCACTTTTCAAAGCCTTCTTTTCATTTAATTGTTTTTCTCTAATATTTGAGGATTTTAGTTGTACTTAGTGGGAGAAATAGCAAAAAGTAAGTCTAATCCATTTTCCTGAAAGCAGAACTATTAGTAACGTTTTTTTTGTAAACATCATTTAGATTTAAATGTCAAGAAATAGTGGACATTTCCTGTAAAGAAATAGCAATATCTGAAAAATAAAGGAATATTTGAAGTTAGGTAGTGTTTATACCAGTGGTATTTGAAAGCATTGCATTTTATATTACAGCAATGTCTTGGATCTTAAAATGAAGTTTTAAAATGGCAAGGTCAATGAGACTAGAGCAGGCAATCTACAATATTAAAGGTCGCCTCATCTTTTGTGTCACACATTTACAAAATGTTATTAGAAGATTTCAGGCAATATTTGCAACTTAGAACAGTATTTCCTGCAGTAGATAAAGGTAAATGGTTTTAGCCAGTTAACTCAATCTTAAGCAGCACCGGGTAGACCGAGAAAACTCCATCTCTTCTATGACAGTTTTCAGATCCCATTCAATAATTCATATTTAGAAGGTTTTTCCCTTTCTGATAAATAATATACAAATAGCTTCTTATTTTGCACTGCAATTGTCCATACATCAAATGAAAGAGAACATGCCTAACCCTAACTGCTTATTCAGCAGCAATTCAAATTGATTCTGAAGTTGTTATAGAGCAATGTTCCATTACCTAATGCTTTATTCTAATTGTATAAATTATATCAGGCACAGTAGTCATATTAATTTTACTTTATTTATTTTCTTAACTTTATATTAAGCATGAGCATTTTTTCTGAAATATACCTGATTTAAGGTGAAAAACAGACATGATAAAATAAAACAAAATATAGATATACGTATTAATTCTCTGTATTATATTTAGAACTCAATAAAGTAAAAGCCTGGTGCTACATGCTAGAAATATGTGAAATGAAAGCAAAGTCCTGAACTTAAGATATTTCGGGTATAACAGGAATACAAATGAAAGGAATTTCACCACATTTTCTGAGACTAATAAGACCCACGAAAGAGTCTGCTAGTCAAAGTGAAAAATCAGTGCATGTGAAGCTTCTGTTACATTAAGTACAAAATATATCTTTAAGCTTACACATGAAGTTATATTTTGTATATTATTTTCTTTCCCTCTCCCTTTATAATATCTCTTCCTTTTACTCATTTAGTTTATTTTCCTGACCCGGAAATGTAGTCTAAGACTAGCTTGTAATGTATATTCTTCATTTTCTTTTTATATTTTTGTCATGTTTTTCATGCAAATCAGATATGTCAGCCTTTGGCAGTGACTAGTCCTTCCCCGGGTGGTCAATCTTTGCCAAGTATTTTTCATTGTTTATTCTGACTGAACTTTCATCAGCATCTCTCTACCTGTTAGGTTTTGCCCTGATGGCCTGGGTGACTCCTGTGGGCCTACTGCTTCCAGTCTTACTCCTTCCCAGTCAGACCATTGCCCAGTACCAAGTTCATTATTCTAAAAAACACAGAGCTTTGAATAATCTTCCTCTTGATCAAACACTTTCACTAATACTCCTTTATGTTTCTAAAATAATAAAAACTTCAATGAATTTTAAATGTTTTTCCTGAAATAAAAAATAAATGAGGAGAAATGTATATTGACAAAACTGAATCCACATTTACAAAAGACACTAGTGGTTAAATTCTTTCTGTTTCTCAGGTTCGTATTGACCAATTTCTCCCTACTTAGAAGTTTTTGCTTCCTTCCTTTGTGGGACAGTGCTCTACCTGTGAAATCTGGTTAGTAATGCCAGTAAACAGATTCTGATTAAGAGGATCTCCAGACAGAATTCTAACTGCTCCTTTCTGTCAGTTCTCTGGACAGATAACTGTTGTACCTGAATTTCCGATTTAGTAAAAAAAAGTGCAATTCAGTGCCAATGTTCATTTACTTTTAAGTGATGGAGAATTACTGTATTTTTAATTAGAAATACCAATATTCAAATTAGGATGCTATACTTTGATATAATTTGTGTTTCAAGACTTGATATACTAGAGCAATATAAAAATGATAAAAGCAAGATGGTTTGCTGCAAATTATGGGAGTAAAATTAGGACTATAATCCTCCAGTTTTTGCTGTGTAAAGTCACAAGGCAATAAAAGAAAAGTGTGGTGCCGCAGGAGTTCATGGGTCAGATTGGATAAGATAAGAATGTGTTTGCTGATTTAGTTCAGGTGAAGAGCATATTCATTGTAGGGTTGAATGGGAAAGTGAGATACGAATGAGTAGAGGAACAAATACATTCTCTGCTGCTGAAGTTTGCATCTTCTGTTGTTATTTGGAGGATCCCATCTCCTTTCCTACTGCGACCTCTTGGCATTTATGACTTATAGCTTAGAAGCCCGAGAATTTGGGCCTGAAGAGTCATTCTAATTGCTTAGATTCAGATGTAAATGGTATATTCCCAGAACACTCACTGAGATATTATAAGTCTTAGTTTCTGAAGATTTAAAATGGTGATAATGTTAGGAAACCTCAGTAGTTGATGGTACATAGCAAATGAAATTGCATTTATAAAGCATTGTGACTTGATATGTAATAAATATTGGCAGCTTAACAACTTGTGAAGAGACTTCTTCCTATAACTTCAACACCAGCATGTATTTATCATTTTGCAATTCTCCTAATTCAGAAGTTAAGACACTGAGCAATCATTGTAGCATAATGATAATGTATCTACTGAGAATGAATGACACCCTAAACCAGGAAGAAAAGAGGGGGTTGTGTCTTACTTGTGTGAATAGTGTTTCATATCTATTGCCTTCATCAGTGATTCCCTCTTCTTGAGTGAGGGTGAACATTGCCTCGTATATTTAAGAATAATTTTTATTTTTTTGCATATGTTTTTGAATTTTTGTTTCTTTTGCTCTTTTTATTGGGAATTTGGTCTTTTTACCATTTGTTTTAAAGTATTTATGTATTGTCATTATTGGCCTTTTAGCTGTAATGAATATTGCAAATATGTCTGTTAGTTTGACTATTATCTTATTTAGTTTTTAGATTGCTGTGGGTTTTTTCCATCAAATTCAAAGCAGATTTTATTCTATTTTATTTTATTTGCATCTGAATGTTGGATCATAATTAGAAATTGTCCCCCTATACTCAGAATAATTTGTCTACCTTTAATTTAGTACTAATTGCTTTTTACTCTTTTTTATTTTAAAGACAATATTGAAAAAATTACAAAATAATAACAACATAGACAAACACAAAAACCACCCAAATGCCCACCAGCTGAGGAATGGATAAAATGATGTGTTATTTTTATGCAGTGGAGTATTACTCAGCTATAAAAAAGATAAACTTGAATCTTTTATACGTAAATGGATGCAACTAGAGATGCTTGCTTATATGTAAAATAAACCAGACTCACCTGTATAAACATCGTATTTTCTCCCTAGTATAAGAACCTGAAAGAGTAAATAAAATTTAAAAGATGTAATAGATATTGTGAAAGGGAAATAAATTTTTCAAAGGAAAAGAATAACTGGGATGAGGGAAAGGAGAAAAAGAAAAAAAGAAAGGGAAATATATGTATATACAATTGATGGGATGACTGTACTTATGATGTCTGTGGGTTTATTGAAAGGAATAGTTAATTCTTAAATTTTTGACCAGTTTTTAATGCTTATATCTGTTAATATGAACAAATAATTTGAAGACACTTATATGCAATATAACAGCCATTGATAAATTCCTATCATCTTGTTTAATAAAGTTCTTTTTTTTTTAATTTTGAGAATTTTGACTTATTTTGGTTGTATTGTATTTGTTGTGGAGTAAGAATCTCAATTCAGTCTTTTCCCAAATGCTTAGCAAGGTGTCCTAAACACATTTTAAAATCTCCCTTTCCCTTAATGACTTAAGTAAGATAACATTTAAGCAATAAGTAAGATATGCAGCATTAATTAACATTAAGTAAACTAACATACAGTAAGATAATATTTTTGTCTGTTGCTGGGATTTCTTTTTTACTCCATTACCTTTTCTCCTTATGGACCAGTATTACATCGTTTAATTTTAGAAAAGAATAACAAATTTTCTATCGATGAGGCTAATTATCAACACTGGTGGTTGAAAAATTAGTTTCCTGGCTATTTTTGCAGTTCTGTTTTCTCAAATGAAAAATAGTGCTATATTTTCTAGTTTTCTTTACAGAGAAAACAAAAGCAATTTTGATTATGCTAATGTTGTAATGTAACTCTGGGAGAACTGACTTCCTTTTACTAATGATGATTCAAGTTGTTACACTTGGAATTAAGTGTTTTAAAATTAGTTATTATAAAATGATTATATAAGTCCCTTTGTTTTCATCTTTGGAAGCCTTTTCTCTCACAATAGCTTCCACATTAGAGCTGTAGATAAATTGAAGAATGAATAAGAAGGTATGTTGGACGTTGTTGGTTCTTTCTCTTTACTGCCTTAAAATCATGCCATTTTTGTCTTTAAAATGACATGTTCTTATGAGAACTACTCCTAAAAGTTTTGTATGATTAGAAATTAAAAACGTCTTCTCAAAATAAAACATGTGCATTAGAATTTTCATTATCTCAATCTTAGAAATTTATGGACTGATACATTGATATATGAGGTTTTGCATTAAAAGTATTTTTCCAAATATTAATATCCAGATTAATAGTGTTCATTCCTAATGAAATAAAAAAACTGTGATGAAGTGATGGTTTCATTATGAGTCTGTAAGAAAGAAATCATGTGATTTTCAATGAATAATTAACAATTTCCTGTGATAGTGGATGTACAGATATAGCATATCCTTAACTAGTGGAATCCAGTGAGAGCTGAGAAAGCATTTGAAAAATGATATTTTTAAGATTGAAGAGCATGACAAAGTTATAAATACCTATTTGCAAAATATTTATTGTATATTTCATAAGTAACATGTAAATGTATGTGCATGTATGTATGTGACATATACACACACATAGGATAGAGTATATAAATAGCTATAGTATATTTGTAGTATAAATGTAGGTATATTTCTTAAATCAAAGCATTAACAGCATTTATAACTAAGAAGAAACTTACAAGAAATTTAACATCAGTATTTTACAATTTTTTTTTATTTTTTGGTACCGGGAATTGAACTCATGACCTCACACTTGCCAAGCAGGTACTTATGCTGCTACGCTATATTCCCAGCCCTGAAACCAGTATTTTAAATACATTTGCTTATTAAGAATTGTTCTCCTTAATACAAATAAATGTTTAAAGGCAGAGTTTCCCTAAGAAGGTGCAAATCCTTAGTCTTCAATGTCACTAGAATTTTTCATGCCACTGGAAGGGCAAGAGTTGGCATCTATAATCCTTTGCTAAGACACTGTCTATAAGCTCCTCTATCCTAATTATATCTTGCTATGACTTACAAAGCTTATTTCTGGATTAAAATTTTTAAAGGCAAAGAGAATACTTGTTTTGGAAGTTCATTTTAATGAGAATTCTGTTATTCATCTGTCTTTTTTCTAGCAAAGGGCAAGCTAACAGTTTTGTGAAGGAAAATATATCGTCAATGTGTAGTCATAAGTTGCATGGTTTTCTTATATTTTAGTGTTATCTCTGGCTCTCTGAGAGAAATTTCTTAGTTTATGAAAAAATAATCATTATGAAGAATCTTTCTCTGTGTTGAAACATCTGAGGATATAAGCTTTACATGGTAATACAGACTATCCAAACTTTTAACTACTGACATAAATTACAGATCAACCTTTCCTGCCAAACTCCCTCCAGGAACACTTCATGGGTTTCATGGCATTTTGATTTCTGAGGCTCTCCAGGCATGCACACATCTAGAACAGAATTAAATGGAAAAAGCCACATTTACTTTAACTCCTGCTAAATTATGTAAGTCATACTGCTAATTTTTTTCTCCATAGAAAATTATTTATAGCAATCATAATTAGGGTGTGAAAACAAATCAGTATTATAACACCTCAGACCAAGGTTTCCAAGGACATTCATTTCAGAAAATGTGTATAATAAATAAGGTTTGCAACAGATACACTCTACTGGGCCTATTTTGTAAAATTATGAATATATAAAACAATGATTCTATAATTCATTCTAGAATTTAATCATATAGAGTAGATTTTTAGCAAATAAATGTATAAAATCTTTCTTTATAACAAGCAAAAGTTTGAGATTAATAGCAATTGTTCTTTAGAGTCTTTGGGAAAATTATTCAGTGTTCAATTCTAAAATATTCATAAATTATATCACAGAAAAGGTTTATATATCATGTGTGCCCATTTGAAAAAAATATTTTATGGCTTAATGACTTCTTAATTATAATACTCATAAACTCTCTACTAGGCTATCTATCTGAATAAATGTGAGATTTTATATGCCAAACTATTTAAAACACACATTAATAATCATCTAGTTTTACTTTTGTGAAATAGAACAGTGATTTTTGAGCTCTGACTTCATGGAATGTTTCCAAAGGCCGCAAATCTTCATACTGAAGTTTTATTTTTTCCTCAGTGAAGTATAAAACTTAAAGTATATAAAATATAAAATTATATTCACATGTATTTTTAGGCATACACCAATGAAATTGTAATATATTGTTACATAAAACCTGAATATTTGTTAGCAATTCTAAATATCATGTTTTCAGGACTTTTTTATACCCTTCAAAGTTATAGAGGACTGTAAAGGAACTCTTCATGTAAAATTAAATTTCTTCAGGCTATGTTTGAAACTAAAACAGAAAGATTACATTCATTCCTTAATACAACTAAAATAATTGTAATAATTCAATGTTAATATGAATAGTATATGTTAATATGATTTTGTACATTTTAATAAAAATAACATTTTTATGCAAAATAAATATTATCCAAAAAGAGTGTCATGGCTTTTCAATTTGCAGATTTCTTTAATGTGAGTGTAAGGAATTGCATATCAGCTTCTACTGCAATATGGTTTTTATGGAAGTTTATGAAGCTAGTCTGGCATCAAAGATATCTAATTCGAAAACTAGTTTTCAGCCAGGTATGCCTGTAATCCCAGCACTCATGAGGCTGAGGGACAAGGATCATTGAGAGTTCAAGACCAGCCTGGGCTACAAAGTGAGCTCAAGGCAAGCCTGAACTGGCCTACAGAGAAAAAAATTAGCAGTATGACTTAAAATTACTATGACTTAAAAAGAGCTCAAAAAATTATTATGACTTAAAATTATTGTGACTTAAAAAAATTTCTATGGAGAAAAAATTTAGCAGTATGACTTATATAATTTAGCAGGAGTTAAAGTAAATGTGGCTTTTTCCATTTAATTCTGTTCTAGATGTGTGTATGCCTGGAGAGCCTCAGAATCAAAATGCCATGAAACCCATGAAGTGTTCCTGGAGAGAGACTCTGTCTCATAAGGAGACCCTGTCTCAAAAAATAAATAAATAAATAAAAGTTTTCAGATAAGTGTGAATTTTCGGATACTACGGCAGAATTCAACAAATACCAATTTATTAAGGTTGCTTTCAATGTGATTAATAAATCATGTCATAATAGCTGTTATAATTGTTTCTTTTAGGTAAAGCTGTATCTTCCATTTTTATAAAATCTTTTGTACATACAATCACTGGTAATTTTGAAAATATCATTTTATTAATTTAGGCCTAATTTGTAAATATGGATTGATTTTACTATATATTATCAAAAAAATTATCTGACTAATACCAAAATTCTTATTTTAAAAACTCTTTAAACATTTTGAGGTTTTCAATTTACTAGTAAGGATAAAAGTTTTCAAAAGTTTATTTTCGTTTAAATATTTGAATTTTACCATTATCAACAAATACTACCAGTTTTTCTTCCTTACAGGGAAAATCTCAGTTACTTCAGCTTGCAGATCAAATAACACAAGAGATTTTCTTCCCCAGCACCCACTCACTTTTACATGCAGCAGAAGTGTAGTATGCATACTTCCTACTTGTCAAAACCAGGACCTGGGATATAGCTCAGTGGCATTAGTGCCTGCCTGGCAAGGATTATATCCTGAGTTTGATTCCTGGTACCCCTCCAAATAAATAAATAAATTAGTCAATCAATAAATGAAAACATATCCCAAAGTTGAGATCCAACAAAATCAATAACTTTTACTAGTTGAGATCTAATGAGATAAATAATTATACTATTTAATAAAGGACACTCCCCCAGAAAAAAAGGATCATAACAGTGAAGAACAAAACGGCCACAAGTATGATTTGATGTCTCTGGCCTTGTTCATACAGGGATGTTGCCATCATTGCTTTTGTGTCATCAATCAGTGTAAACGCCAAGAAACCTAAAAGTGAGGTAAGATCTGACTATCATTACAAAAAGGGTTTTCTCCGTGTGGATCCCCTTACAGTGCTCTTAAATCACAGCAGTCTCCATGGACCATACATGAAGAATGGTGGGTTAGATTATCATTAATGATCTAATGCACTGTCATTAACTTTGTAAAAGATTTCTAATTCAATAAATAAGTTAATAGGAAGAAGAGAAAACACATGGTTTATGTTTCCCTCCTTTCAATATATGCCGGATATTGTTCTCTTCCCTCATACCTTCATTCCCTCCTTTTTCTTCTCTGCTCCATGTCTTAAGAAGTTAATCCCCACGGACTGTAATACAGGTTCTTTGTTCACTGGCTTCCAGTGGTTTGAGCAGTCATTATGTCAGCTATTATATTAGACAAGAGAGGATGAAAACGCCAAGTGTTTATTCTTCTACTTTCTTCTTGCCAGGCCATAGTTTGACACTCCCCCCACACCACTGTTTTCCTACAGAAAGCCCAACCTCTTATGAGGTCTCATATTCAGGTTAAGAGAAATAGTATCATCTTATTAGCACTTCCTTGAGTTTCTTATATGTATCTTGCTAATACTAGTAAGGTTGGGACACATTTGATAATAGTGTCTTTATTTAATTTTAGTTATATTTTAGAATCAGCTATAGTTTGCTATAGGATATATGTGTTTCATAATAAACTAAAATATTTTTAGATTGGCTAGAGTGTAGGGCAGATCCTTTTATTAACTACAGTGTTCAACTGAGTATTAACATGTCTGGCATATTCAAAGCAAGGTGTTACCGTTCTAATTATATTTACAACATGGAAATATGTGTATAGTAGCCCAATTTCACAGATTATGGTTAAAGTTTTATTTCAGGGTTCATAAAGTACTTCAATATGTTTAATATAAGTTTCATTGTATCATGAGCATTACAACTGAGTATATTTGTATTTTTATAGTATTGTAATTATAGACAAACCTATGTTTGTGCTGTCACTGTCATGACTTTGAGAGGACTTGCTCTCCGGAAGATCTCCAATGATTACATTTTAACCGAATTGAATTGTTTTTACATGATTGGAGGAAATATGTATAAGAACAAATAAGATTAATAAATTTTTTTGACCAGAGGAAATCAAAGGTATAAACAGTTCAAATAGTATTTTGTAATTGGCTCAGTTATGCCAATGCTTTGAAAGAATAAAGTCTAGAGCACTTGCACCTGATTCATCTAGTTGGATGGAGTGATTGAGCTGGACCCTTGCTATGGTTTGCATTTAGAATGCCTGGCAAAGGCTTCATGTGCTTTTGGAAGAGGTGGAGCCTTCAGAAAGGAATTGCAACATGGAGGTGCTGTACTCGTCAGTGAATGGATCCATTTATTGATTCAGAGTTAAATGCATGTTAGGAAGTGGGCCTGGCTAGAAGTGGGTTCTTGTGGTATGTGCTGGAGGGTTACATGTCCCTCTCAGGCATCACTCTTCTCTTTTTGCTTCCTGGCTGCCATAGTGCTTTTCCTCCACCAGTCCCTTCTTCCGTGCCATTTCTGTCTTTGAGCTGGCTGATCATGGACTATAATTGTGAATGAAAATGAACCTCCTCTCCAATTAAGATGAAGGTATTGGACATTGTTTCTCAGAACCAAGGAAAGTGACCAAGACAGACTTAACAAAAAGAGTGGGGTGGTTCCTGTGACTACATGATCATGCAATTAAGAATCCTTTGGAACTGGCTCCCGGGAGGAATTGGAAAAGGTTTGAAAATGTCAGGTAGGAAAGCCCTGCCATCCTGTAAGCTGAGCTTGATAGAAGATTCTGGTCAAAACTCAGAAGAAAAGTTTTCAGCTTCCTTGGGAAGAAAGCACCTGAAAATCTGTAACAGAGGAGAGCTTGGTAGCTACAGAGATTAACAATAAAAAACTGCTAAGTACTTTGCATTGTGACATAGAAAAAAATGGTTTAAAGAAATCCCAGGAAGACCCCACCCTTAGCGTGCACCAAGTTGTAAAAGTGAAAGACTCATTAAGAAGAGAGTTCCATGGATCTGGGGTCACTCAGGTCATCTAGAAAAGGATTTCATAGAGTTCAGCCACCCTGGAACTCAGAAGCTACTGCAGCGATGATCTGTGGGAGCCCAGGTACTGCTCAAACTGTCAACAGATCTTAATATTATCCACTAAATGCTGGCTTTTCAGGCACGGAGAATTTAAAACTTATGGGGTCAGCAAGGCTATCACCAGATCTCAGAAGAACTGGAGCTTTAGGTCTTGTACTCCGGATAGGGCAGTACAAGAATTTGTGACAGTGAAGCAAAATTTACAGTGGAGATACTAAAAATTGGAATTGACAGGAATTGGAAGCCCACAGTTGGTAAGCAAATCCAGTCTAAGAAATAGCCCGTAAGGGTTAGAGCCAGCAATACACTGGAGGAGTGGCCACCCGTACACTTTGGCATTTACATCTTGCCCTAAATTCTCCCCAGTGCTGGACATGGAACTGCAAGACTCAATGTTTGTCAGACTAAGTTTTATTCTTGCTTTGGTTCCATTTATTCTTATCCCCCCGCTTTTTTTCTTTTGGGATTGTGGATGTTTATTCTATGTCATTGTATGTTGTAAGTGTTTAACTTTCATTTTGATTTTTATAAGGATTTACAGCTCAGAGCATGTCTTGTGTGTCTGAGGAGACTTTGGGCTTGAACTTTTCAGCGATTATGGAATCGTTAAGATTTTGGCAACATAGTTTGTCTGAAAGATAGCTGCAATCCTTTTGAGGACCAGGAGCATATTATGGTTTGGATCTAAGTGTTCCCAAAGATCTCATACTCTCAGAGGTGGGACTTTTGAAAGGTGAGAGCACTATGCTTATCAGTAGAGTAACCCACCAATGCATTCCGTGCAGAATGTGCTGCTACAATATGAAGCTTGGTTGGTGGAAGACTATTGAAGTTGTGACCTAAAAGGATCTATCTCAATTGCTAACTCCTCTCTTTCTGTTTCCTAATTGCCATGACATAAGCAGCTTTTCTTTGTTATACTCTCTGTGATGTGCTAGAACTAGCTGACCATGGACTCTAACCATGAGCCTGAATTAATACCTCCTCCTTTAAGATATAGGTGGCAAATACTGTGTCGCAGTAAATCCTGTTTCATGATTGAGATTATAATAAATGGAAAAGTGAGGAGGAGGTAAACTCTCAGATAAGTGGAGCATTATGAGGAATATATTGAAAATGTGGAAGATATTTTTATCAACTATACATCAAGAAATTATCTACAGGCCAGATGTGGTGGTGCCTGTCTGTAATTCCAGCAGTTGGGATGCTGAGGCAGCAGTATTGCTGTAAGTTGGAGGCCATCTGGGCTACAAAATGAATTCAAGTTCAGCCTGAACTGCATAGTGAAACCCTTTTTTAAAAAGACAAAGAAAATTATAGTAATGAAAGATCTTAGTATAAATCTGAACTGAGGCTTCAGTTAAATAGTTTGAATCATATTTATATTTACTCAAAAAGTACAGTTTTCCTATCATCTTAGTACAGTAGACATGTTGACTTTGTACTTATCACAAGAATACCTGGCATATTGAGAATTTCATACTTGCCAATACAATTGCAATACATGATTCACTGAAGGGAGGGAACTTCCTTTTTTATCTATTTATCACAAATGCCTAACACAGAGTAGGCACTCAGTCACTACCTATGTTAAATATAAAATTAATAAATTAAATTAGCTTCTTAACTGCTATATTTCATTAGAGTCCAGGAACCCTGGAAGCACTACAGAATTCATACAATTGTTTGTTTCCAAGTTACACTTCAAAATAAATTACTAATCTGTTAGTCATTACATTCTTACTACAGGTATAGTCAGAGAACTTGAATTTTTATTATCTAAGTATGTTACCACTTATGTGGAATCCAATTTTGTATCTATGAAAGCAACTGTGTCTGCAAAAGTAAATTGGTTGAGATTGCATGGTTATTGTGAGATGCAACTGAGACTTTTTTTCTGGACACTGCTCTTTGGATTTAGAGCACACAGTAAATACAATATCATCTAACCTCAAAGTCAGTCATTTATTGCATTTGTAAAGATATTGCTTACAATTAGGTTAATATTCACAGTTTCTGAGCAAAAGTCTTTTGAGGGCCACACATAAATTCATTATAATCACCACATTTTAATTTTTGGCAGCACAGGGGATTTAAAATAGAAACTTCACACAGAGTTTCAGCTTTTTCTTGTAAATTTATTTTACTTTTTGTTTTGAGATGTCTTTCTAGGCCACTAAGTTGCTCAAAATGGAATCATAGTTGAAATCCACTTGCCTAGGCCTTATAAAATGTGGGGTTACTAGCATGCACAAGCATGCCGCACTGTACTATTTTTGCATCACCCTTCCTACCCTCTCCCTCACTCTGCCCAAGCTGGATGCCATGCTCGTTCTATTTCTATAATATACCATGGAAGTATTTGCCTTAGCCTTAGGGATTGTCATTGCCTGGAACACTCACTGCACTGGCAGCGGGGACTTCACTCCCTTACTTCCTTGCAGTTTTTGTTCAAACCTAACCTACTTCCACAAAGTTTTCCAATTGTGACTGTGTTGATATCTCACTTCCATCATAGTCAATTCTGCTTAACGTTAACTATGCTATATTTTATCTTCCATATCACTGATTCAGATTTTAAAGAACATGAATACTTTTATGTTTTTGTTCGTTATATGCCTCAGCTCCCTGGAAATACAC
The DNA here is from genome assembly GCF_000276665.1 of Chinchilla lanigera. Lineage (NCBI taxonomy): Eukaryota > Metazoa > Chordata > Mammalia > Rodentia > Chinchillidae > Chinchilla > Chinchilla lanigera. Next base: position 2,847,577 of record NW_004955463.1, read on the forward strand.
ACTACAAAGGAATGCCCTTGTGTCTATTGTTTATGATGTATAGTAGTAAATCAAGTTTCTTCAGAGCACAGTTTTATAATGAGAAAGGTCCTTCATATGAAGTTTGCTGGCGATGAAAATCTATAGCTCTCCACTTTGGAAGTGAAATTTATTTCTGTTAACCTGATTTTCCAACTAAAACTAAAACAAATGTTATTTTACACTAATTTACACGTGATTTATTAAAACCTTGAAATAATATAGAGAACTTGTACAATTATTCAAAATGAAAATGTAGAATCGTGAGATTTTAATATGACCTGTATCCAGATTTAGGAATGCAATCTGTGAAAGTACGGATGTTTGTCATCCTGAACCTTTTTCTCTGCTTTATGTAACTATTGGTGCATTTCCAAATAAATCAGTCAGTATGCTGCAAATAGTTTTTTGGCCTTTTGCCAAATTTCAAATCTAAACATTGGATTTCATTTTAATGTACTTTTTAGGCTTCAGAATAAACTTTCAGAGATTAGATTGAATAGGATGTCAGACAATGGAAAGATATACCCTGTTTTTGGATAAGCATAATCAATAGAGTCAAAATGACTACACTTCCAAAACTGTCATACAAATTTAACACAATCTAATCAAAATATCTATAGCATTCCTTGCAAACTTGAGAGAGCAACGCTAACATTCAGATGGTATTAGAAGAGACCTAGAATAACCAAAGCAATTCTGGGCAACAAAGGCAAGGGAAGAGGCATCATATTCCTGGTATTTTAAGTTATACTACAGAGCTGCAGTGAAAAAAACAACATGGTATTGGCATAAAAGAAAACAAACTTGTGCTTCAGTGAAACAGAATACAAGATGCAAAAACAACTCCAGGTGCACTCAACTGCATTATTTTTGACCGAGGGGCCAAATACTTCCACTAGAGGAAAGCTAGCCTCTTTAACAAATAGTGCTATGAAAACTGGCTTGTTGCAAACACTGAACCTAGACTCATACCTATACTAAACTAAAGTCAGAATGAACCAAAGATTTAAATATTAGAAACAATCTATCAGAAGACAAAATAGTTAAAACTTTTGAAGACCTAAGTGTAAGCAAAACCTTCTTAAATAGAACCCAGTTACACAAGAAATAATTCCAACAATCAACAAATGGAATCAGATAAAATTTAAAAACCTTATGCACACCAAAGGAAACCATCAATAGGATGAAAAGACAACTTTCAAAATGAGAAAAACAACTTTTCCAGCTACTTCGTATCCCTTACATAGATTTCAATCATTGTTTTTCTCTGCAAAATTTCTACCACTTCCCTTCCCCGATATTAACTTATACTATGGTCCATCTTATCATTAACCTTATAATTATTCTCTTTCTGTTTATAATATATAAATGATTTATGAGTTACTTGAATATGTCTGGTGTTCAGCAGGAAGAAAAGGAGACAGGGAGAAGGAAAAGAAATGGGGAGAGAGAAAAGAGAAAGCACAAGAAAGAATGAGGGAGGAATTAAGAGTTGATAGAAGAAGAAAAGGAGGAAAGGAGACTGTAGGGATGAATGGCACAAAGGAAGAAGAATAGAAGAACAGGAGAAGGGAATGAAGAGCAGAAAGAGTAGTAAGAAAAGCAAAATGAAATATTAATTTTAATGCTATATTTATCAAAATTTTAGTTGTCACTGAATGAAGTTTTTTGAGAACTGAGTAGGACAGAATGTGCACTGAGAAAATTTCAGGAGCTTGCAGCTGAAGAATTTAAGTAAGAATATTGATAGATTCCAAACCAACTATAAAAGCTAGTATTCATAATAACTACCACAGACCTGGGGTAATAAATCTGACGTTTTGCTTTTCATAGTTCATCAAAACTAGTACTTCACTATGCATGCTTGTCCAAATATTCCTATAGTCTTATTTATTCATCAATTTAAGTTAAATCTACATTCCTTTTCTTGAGCAAATCTTTTCCATAAAGGAATCTTTATGATGTGCAGAGAATTAAATCAACATGAGCCTTGCCTTTACAATTGCCATTTACTAGAACATCTCATTTTGTTTTGCACGAGTGAGTACCTGAGGCCTCTGTGACACATTTGCAGCTGAAGTTTAAAATAGGCTTTTCATATATAATGTAGCCTCAAATTTTCTGCAAGAACATTCCTCGAGGAAAATTGTATAACCTAGCCAAGTCTTATCTATCAAATTAGCAAAGAAAATATATAATATGCACAAGTGAGATATTTTATATATACATAGCATGTGTAATTGTTTTAAACTATCTAAGAAAGTCCAATCATGAAAAAAAATTCTTATTTTTGGAAGTTCAATAGCTCTTCTGTGTATATTTATTTAATGTGATATTTATGGCTGAAACAAAAGTTTTGTGACTTTTTCCGTATTTTGGCTAATTTCCTTCTAGGAGATTGATAAATTTGTGTTGCTTTATTTTCGACAACATTAATTAGCTTACTGTTAAAATTATGTGGGTCTGAAGTTTTCCCAGTTATATGTCTGTCAAGTGAATTTGAGTACTAAAAAACTTGATATTTAAGTAGTGTAACTGGCATGTTTTGGAGATATTGTCAACATCAAAATGGTGTTTCACTAATAAAACATGACCAAAAATTTCTTTGTTAAAAAGAACTTTATGAAAAACAGAGATGGGGGGCTGGGGATTTAGCCCAGCGGCACAGCGCCTGCCTGGCAAGCTGAACGTCGTGAGTTCGATTCCCGGTACCGGAAAAAAAGCCAAAAGACCAAAAAAAAAAAAAAGAAGAAGAAGAAGAAGAACAGAGATGTATTAATCGTTTCCAAAAATTGCACTCTTCTGGCCGGGGATGTAGCTCAGCAGCACAAGCACCTGCCTGGCAAGCGCAAGGTCCTGAGTTCGATTTCAGGTACAAAATAAAAGAGGAAAAGTAGTGCTCTTTGGAACAAATAACCTTCCACTATGCTTTACCTCTTAAAGAACCAGCACCTTTTCAAACTAATAGAGAAACATAGTGATTGAAGGAAAACAAAGGTTTACTTGTATCATATATCAGCTCTAAAAACATTTGAGAATCATCACTAATTATTGTCTTTCATAAACACCCCATTGCCGTTTGCAACGAAACCTTTGCTTATGTCCCAACTATTATGTTGGTGTGTATTCATTTACTGCATTTCACTTTTTTACTTCATATTCATATTCTTCGGGTATTTAATTCTTTTCAGTATGTTCCTGGCAGATTCAAATAATCTCTGGTTCTAAAATTCTGATCCCTAAAATCCTATCAGTCAAACATAGAGCAGGCCTCACCCAGCAGAGGAAACCTGTGATTGGTACATACATGTGTTTGGTACACCAAATAATACAAACTGCAAACTTCTCAAGACTCTAGTTAGAGAGTATTTGTATAAGGACATTAAAGTACCATCACTTTCCTACTGAGCATATTTCTTTCCTTCTCTTTGCTTTGCTAAAATATTTTGATCATTGTTTTTTAGCTGTATTGGAAGAAAAGACTAGTTGCTCTACATGGCCTTGTATAGTTCTGGACTTAATGAAATAATATGTACATGTTGATAATTTTTTGTATATGTATTTAGATATTGATTAAACTATTGAAAAAGATATTTCTGTAGCACCTTGACGTCTTTGGAATAGAATTATCCTAAAATTAATTGAATTAATTATTCTGAAATGTTTTTTATTCCACCATTAAGTTAATCAAAATATTTCTAAACAAAACATAGAAAAGAATTATGTCAGTGTTAGGGTTGATACATTGTGTCAGCTTGGGAAGTGGAGGTTTGGCTAAGTGACTCAGCAGGAAGCCAGGGTGCTTACTTTGTATACATCCTGATCCTGTGGAAGAGGAGGGCATGGAGATTATGTGAGAGCTCCACGCCCCTTAGGTGAGGGTAGCCTGTTTACAATGTAAGGGATTGAAAGAGGCTGCTTGCCGCCATTCCTCCTGTTTTCTCTGGCTGCTTTCCTGTTTGGCTGCCATTCACCCCCACCCCTCTTTGCTCTTGTTGCTGTGCTACCTTGTGCCTTAGAGCCAGCCAAGTATGGACTGAAACCTTCAAGAACTGTAAGCTAAATAAACCTTTCCTTCCTTCCTTTTGGGCACTGGGTATTTTGTCTCAGCAAGGAGAGAAAAGTAACCAAGACAGTCAGAATCATTTAGTAACCATGTAAGTTGACTGTGTGGCATCGAGCAAGGATACAATGAACCTATGATGCAATGCCTAGAGACATGGGAATTTTGCTGACATTAGGACAACCAATTTATTCTACTATTTTCAAATTTAACATAAAAAGTTCTAGAAATTAGGTTATATTTTTAAACTCAGACACTATGGTTTAGAAATCATTTATTAACCAAAAGTGTATGTACTGAAAACTTGGTCATCTTTTCTGTTTTTTTAATCCCTTAAATTGGTTTGTGTGAATTTTAGATCATTTTTGTATACTCCATAACATATTAAACATTTTGGTGGTTTTTTTTTTTTTTTTTTTTCAAATTAAAGAATTTTTGGCAGGACTCCTTTGGTAGGACTGTTTCTGTACCCCTTAGAATACCCTCTGGGGTTGAAACTAAAAGTGTTGATGGACATTTAATATTACCATATTGATGACATTACCATGGTGTTGTGTAAAATATGCCAGTAATTATTACTGAGCTAGAGATGCATTTATTTTAAACTTGCAGTTATGAAGTGTGTATTTGAGGCATACAACAATATATTTGCAAAAGGTTTCTGATTAAAACATTTGAAACTTTGCAAAACTTCGAAGTGTTCTTCATAAAATTACTCTAATTTCTTGATAATGTATAGCAGAGATGGTCAGCTATCCAAACTATCTGCAAAGGAAGACACTTGTTCTTTTTTAAAATTTCTTACAAGGCAGTGCTTTTATAACTTTAATGTAATACCTATAGATATTAATAAAGAAAATATTTAATAGAAAAGTTTTTACATCTATAAAAATAAAGCAAAGTTTCATAATGAAGTAATTACAAAATGAGAAGAGTTAATGCAGTGCGTATCATAATCTTAAAAGTTTGGCCAAAATGTTACACAAAGTAACAGTCATAGACAAAAAAGACTAAGTTCCAAGAAAGAAACAGGCAAACAATAGCGTAAAATTTTATTGTGAATGAACTTAGAGAAGCTACTAGTATAAGCAAAACAAATTATATATAGGAATATTTTTTAAACAATGGAATAGAAAATGTGGGGAAATTTCTTCCTACTTCCTATTTCACTATCTTCTATTTTATTCTCTCTCTCTCTCTCTCTCTCTCTCTCTCTCTCTCTCTCTCTCTCTCAATATGTGTGTGTCTGATCTATTTCACTTAACATTATGTTCTCAGCTTTCATCTATATGCTTATGAATGACACAAGTTTACCTTTCTTTATGAGAGTAGCACTCCATTGTATATGAATACATTTTATTTGTCCATTCATTGTTGATGGATATATACGTTACTTCTAAATTTTATAAACATATTTATGCATGTATTTGTGTAATATGTTGATGTTAATTCTTCGGAAGTTACCTAGAAGCAGGATAACTTCATCAAATGGAATTTCTACGTTTAATTTTTTGAAAAATCTACAGTGATTTCTTTTTTTTTTTTTTTGGTTTTTCTCCGATACCGGGAACCGAACTCATGACCTTGCACTTGCCAGGCAGACGCTTTGCCGCTGAGCTAAATCCCCAGCCCTACAGTGATTTCTATAGTGGTCATACTAGATTACATTCCCACAAAAACTGTTGGAAGTGTTTACTTTTCTCACTTATGTGCCAGCATTTGTTATTAGATTTGGTGGTGAGAGCCATTCTTTCTGGAAGAAGATGATATCTCAATGCAATTTTATTTTGAATTTATCTTAGAGCAATTGATGTTGCATATTTTTTCATGTGTTTATTGGTCCGCTTCAATTCTGAGAAGTGTCTATTCTTTTCAGTTGCTCATTTCTTGATTGGGTCATTTAATTAGAAGGGTCTGATGTTTTGAGCTCTTTATACATTCCAAATTTTAATCCTTGACTTGAGGAATAGCTGGCAGTTTCTTTTCCCAGTCTGTAGATTGTCTCTTCACTTTGTTGATTGTTTCCTTTGATGTGTAGTCACTTTTTAATTTGGTATCATTCCATGTGTGAATTCTTGGTATTATTTCTTCTGCTGCTGAATTTCTGGCCAGAAGGACTTTGCCTATGCCTATGTCATCAGGAATTGTATTTATTTATCTTTCAACAGATTAAGTGTTTCTCTTTCAACAGATTAAGTATTTCTCTCTTAATATTTAGATCGTTGGATCATTTTTATTTTAGTTTAGTACATGCCAAGATACATGGGTCCAGATTTGATCTTGTACATATTGATACCCACTTTACAAAGAATGATTTATTACAGATTATCATTCATCCATTGGAGGTTTTTGGCTTTTTTGTCACAGATCAAATAGATGAATGTGTGTGGGTTTGTTTTTGGTTCCTTTATTCTGTTACATTGATCTATGTGTCTACTTCTTCACAAGTACCATGGTGTTTTCATCACTGTAGTTTCCTAATATAATTTCAAATCTGGAATTATGATGCCTCCTGCTTTGTTATTGTTATCAAAATTGTTTATGTTAATCTGGATCTATTCTTGTTCCACATAAATTTTTGGATTGTTTTCTCTAGATCTGTGAGGAATGCTGGTGGTATTTTGATTGGGATTGCATTAAATATATGTATCAATTTTGTAAGTAGCACTATTTTGACTCTATCACTTCTGCTTATTAAAGAATATGGAATTTCTTTCCATTTTCCGATGTCTTCCTAAATTTCCTTCTTTATAGTGATGTAATTTTTGTTGTAGAGTTCTATCACTTCCTTGTTTAGGTTAATTCAAAAGTATTAAGTTTTCCTTGATGCTATTGTAAGCTGTATTATTTTCCTAATTTTTCCCAGTGAATTCATTGTTAGTGTATTAGTATGCTATTGAAATCTGTGTTTATTTTGTATCCTGCTACATTGCTCAATTTTATTAATTGTAGGGTTCTTTTAGTGGAGTATTCTGGGTCTTATAAGTAGAGAATCTTTCCATCTGCTATTATAATACTTTGATTTCATTCTTTCATATATGTAACCCTTATATTTCTTTCTCTTGCCTGACTTCGCTCACTAATTTTTGAAGACTATGTTGAACAGCAATGGTGACAGTAGATGTTATTGTGTTGTTCCTGATTTTAGGGGGAAAGATTTCAGTTTTCTTCATTTAACATGATATTGGCAGTAGGATGACCATAAAGAACGCTTGTCAGATTGAGATAAGGTGTTTCTATACCTATTTTCTTCATGGTTTTTAGATCATGGATGTGTATTAGATTTTATCAAAGGGTTTTTCTATATCTTTTTAGGTGACCATGTGGTTTTTGTCCTAGCTTCTGTTTATGTGATGAAGTACATTTCTTCATTCATCTATTTTGAACTATCCTTGAATCCTTGAAATAAAGCCTACTTGTTTATAATGCATTATTTTTCATGACTTGTTGCATACTTTTTTTTTACTGGATCATTATCCTTGCCCTAGGTTTATTTATTTACATTTTATGTAATGGAAAAAAGTAGAACAAAATTTCAGAAGAAAATAATAGAATAACAATAGTTAAAACTTTGCATATTGTTATCTTTAAAGTAGTTACTCAGAATACAAGATAAGGGAATAAAACTTCTCCAGTTGAAATTATCTTATTGGAAAATCTTTTATATCTGTGATCATTTGGAGAGATTAGCCTGTAGTTCTTTTTTTTTTCTTTTTCTTTTTTGGAACCTTGTATTGTTTTGGGATCAGGGTAATGTTAGCTTCCAAAAATGATTTTGAGGGTACTCCTTCCCTCTTGTTTTTGTTAACTTTGAGGAATATTTTTGTTACAGCTTCACTGAAGCTGTGTGGAATTAGGCTATGCATCCATCACATCTTGGGCTTTTCTTAATTGATAGTTTTATTATTATTACTTCAATTTCATTTCCTGTTACTGGACCATTAAAGATTTTCAAGTCTTCTTGGTTCAGTTTTGGTAATTACGAAGTATCTATCTCTCTATTTTTTCTGAGTTCTCTAATTTTTTGACATTTAGGTTTGTGAAGCTGTGCTAATATTTTCTGCATTTTACTACTGTCCATTGTAATTTCACCACATTCATTTCTAATGAAATTGATTTGTATCTTTACTTTTTTGATAAGATTGTCTAATGCGTTGTCTATTTTCTTTTCACCTTTCAAGGAATCAGCTGTTTGATTTACTGATCTTTGTATTTTAAAGAGAAAAGAACAAAAGCTAAATAACAAAAACAAAGGCAAAAACTATTAAAATGATATAGAATTTCAAAACAAGATGATAGGTAATCGACAATGATTGTTGTATTACTTACTGATATCTTCAAAGTATTTGCAGAGATTACCAATTATGCAAAATTGATCAAATACTTAACTATTAACTCTTCCTTTCAATAAACCAATAGAAATTAGTAATACAATTAGCTATCTGGTGTATATATATATACATATATATATGTATATATATA
>NW_004955463.1:2858690-2932990 GCF_000276665.1 Chinchilla lanigera
AGGATCTGCAGTGACTTCACTCTTATCATTTCTCAGTCCATAAATTTGAGTCTTTTCTTTCCTTTTTTGATAAAGTCAGCTAAGGGTTTATCAATTATATTTCTTTCTTCGAAGAACCAACTCTTTCATTCATTTATTCTTTGTGTTGTTTTCTAGGTTTCCATTTTGTTGATTTGTGTTCTGTTCTTCATAATTTCTTCCCTTCTATGAGTTTTGGGATTGTCTTGCTCTTCTTTTTCTAGATGCTTGAGGTACAACATTAGATTGTTTATTTGTGCTCATTCTGATTTCCTAATATGAGAATTTACCACTTAAATATTCCCTCTTAAGACTGCTTTCATAGTAACCAATAGGTTCTGGTATGTTGTTTGTGCATTCTCATTTAGTTGAAGATATAGTTTAAATTTTTTTCCTTTATTTCATCTGAGACTCATTGATTGTTTAAGATAATATTGCTTAATTTCTGTGTGTATGGAGTTTTTGCACTTTCTTTTACAATTAATTTCTAATTTCATTACACTATGGTCAGATATTATGCATGGGATAACTTTAGTTCCTTTGCATTTACTTAAGCATGTTCTGTGGGCTAGTATATGGTCTATTATAGAGAATGTTTGATGTGCAGCTGAGAAAAATGCATATTCTGATGATGTTAGATGGAACGTTTACAGACATCCACCAAGTCCATTTCTTCACAGGTTTCGTTCAGTTCTGTTATTTCTTTGCTGATTTTTTTTGTCTAGTTGATCTATCTTTTTGTGATAATGGTGTGTTGAGGGTTTCTGTTACATTTGTGTTAATGCTTATTTGATTTGTCTATTAATAATTATCTTATATAATTTGGTGGTCCTGTATTTGGTGCATATATATCTATATATATGATTAAATTAATTTGTTCAAACCTTGGTTCAAGGTGATATTTGTTTTTTTTTTTCTTTTGATCTGTTTATGCTAGTAGGATATTGAGATCATCCACTATGATTACGTTGATCAAACAAACGTTTGATCGTTTAGTTTGTATTATGAAGCTGGGTGCACCTTGGTTGGTTGCATACATACATGTTTGTAATTTTTATCTTTCTATTGAATATTTCAATTAACCAGGAACTAATGTGCTTTTATGCTCTTTTTATCATATCTCACTAGAAATTCACTTTATCTCAAAATAGAAGAGCTATTCCTGGTTGTCATCAAGTTCATATTACATGGAATATTCTTTTCTAACTTTTGATTTTTACTTTATAAATTTCTTTTGCTGTGAAATGTATTTTGTGTATACAGCATACCATTGTATTTTGTTTCTTGATCTATTCTGCTAATATATGTATTTTAATTGGTGAACTGAGTTTTTTTAGCATCTTATAATTGTATGTATTGATTTATTCCTTCATTGTGTTATCTTTTGATTGCTGTTTTGCTTTCCCTTCTTAATTTCTAGTGCTATACAATTCATTTATTTTATTGGACTTTTTAACACTGTTAGTTTCATTATTTTCTTCTAAGATACCCTTGAAAACTTTTGGAGTTTTGCTATATTGGTCATTAATTTCTTGAGTTTTCTTTGTCTTGAAAATATTTTCCCAAGCACCTGCCTGGCAAGTGCAAGGTCGTGAGTTTGGTTCCCAGTACCGGAGAAAAAACAAAACAAACAAACAAACAAAAAAATATTTTCCCATCAATTTTTTTTTTTGCTTGTTTTTTTTTTTTTTCTTTTTCAGTACTGGGAATCAGACTCACGACCTGACACTTGTCAGGCAGGCGCTCTGCCATTAAGCTAAATCCCCAGCCCCTTCCCATCAATTTTGAAAGATAATTTTTCATGATATAACAATCTGTGTTGTCATTGTTTTCTTTTAGAGATTGAAGCACAGAATTCCAAGCTCTTTTTGCCTTAAATGTTGTATTGAGAATTCTGTGGTGATTCTGATGAGTTTTTCTTTATATGTACATTATTGCTTTTCTCTAGCAGTCTTTAAGATTTTGTTTTTGTATTCCATGTCTGGTATTTTAATTATTATGATTATTATTTTATGACTATTTGTGACTCTATATGCCTTATACTTACCTATATGATTAATTCTGTTATCATATCTGGAAAATTTTCTGCTATTTCTTCTGTAAAACCTTTATGCCCTTTGTATGATCTTTTGATTTTCCACTAATTATTATTTCTTTTATATTAATCTTCATTGAGTCATCTAACAGCTATTTGATCCAGTTTTCATATTCACTTATTTTTAAGACTCTCTTATTAATTGATCATTGACCTTGGTCCTGTCTTCTAGATATGACACTGTCTTCACATTGTTTGTGTCTGCTGTCCATGATTTCAATTGTAATTTTAATTTCCTGGATCTCAGTTTGGAAATTTTCATGGACTCTCATTGTTTTCTATGCTGGGCATTCATTTTTCAATGTCTTTCTTTACTCCACTAGTTTTTTATGAATGCAAACCGTAAACTCACTGATCATTTGTTTGATTAGTGTCATTATTCTTTAAACCTACCAAGTATCTTCTTGAACTGTTTTATCAATATTGATAACCACCCACACCTTTCTCTAAAGTTTGGCTTATAGTTTCCTCCACCTTGATGTCCCTTTAACCTGTTTTAGGGGCATTGTATTTCCTTGGCTCCTCATGTTCCTACTTTTTGTTTGTTTTTGGTGCTGGGAATTGCAATTTCTTTGGTCCAGTGCCCACTTCTTTGGGAAAAGGACCCAGTATTTTCTATAACCCCTAGTCATCCAAATATTGGCAAATAGAGAAAACCAATTGACAACAAGTCCTGCCACCTTGGTTATAGTGGCAAAGTGAAAAACAATGATAGTATCAAATATATACTGGGTATTGACAAACCTTAAGATCCACTCACGAATGACCATTAAAAAAGGGGTCTATGATTTTACTACAGACACTTGTTCTTTACTACAGCAAACCCTGGCATTGATATCAAATCACTAGTTTCTGCTGCATGTAGGCAATGATGAAAAAGCTAAATCAGACCTCTGAATTGAATTTCCTGTCCTTCAGATCCAGCCCTTGCAAAGGTTATACCCACAGAACCTGGCCTCCTTCCATCGAATCCAGGCCCTGTGATCTTCCTGGCCTGAGCTCAAGCTTCTTGGGAGATGTCCAGTGATCTATGACTAGCTTTCAACCTGCCCAGGCCTGGCTCCCATGGCTGTCTCTCATTTTGTCTTTGTGGAAGAGAAACACGTCAGTCCTCAAGTGAAACACTCCTTTGGCATGTTTGTCTCATTTGTTGTGGTGAGGAGTAGCAAACGCAGACCTGCCTAAGATTTAGTGGCTCATCTGCTCCCATCCTCTGATTGGGTTGCAGTGCCAGGTGCCTGGTGTTGGCAGTGGTGGTGGTGTGTGTGGGGTCTTCCCTTGTCCTCTGTTACACAGGTGATGTATGGCACAAGATGCTTGGTATAGGGGGTGGAATGTGTGGACAGGGCAGGGCTCAGCAAAACTTTCATAATAGCAAATGAATTTGTGTTGGCAAAGTAAAATTTTCATAAACATCTCTATATTCAATTTACATATTTATTTTATTGGCAGACAATAATCAACAGCTTCCAGCTCTGAGAATTGATACCAGGCTAAGGATGTAGCTCAGTGGTAGAGTGCTTGCCTAGCACACACAAGGCCCTGAGTTCAGTCCCCAGTACCACCTAAACAAACAAAGGGACAAACAAGCCCAAAATCCTGACACCAATTTGTCACCCATATTTTAATACTATTTCATTAAAGTAATAATAGTTCACCGAAAACGTGGTACAAGTAATTGTCTTTCTATAAAAGCCATTTTTGAGAAAGGTATATATACTCTTTAATAACAAGATATATGTATTTTATATAATTAGAACTCTGTCTCTCCTTAGCTAATACTGTTTTCTTGGTAGCTCTTAATCATTTTATGTATCATGTTACATTTTTGGAATGGCCCATAACAATGAACACAATAAAATGATTTCCTTTCAAATTCATGTTTCTTGAATTTTCCTAGTTAACACAAATGACTTTCATTCAAACATTAAAGAAAAATGCAACCTTTGGCGTAAATACATGAAGAGTCCTCTTTTGGCACATACTTTTGATCTCTTAGGAATAATGCCTCTCAGGACAACTCCATGTATCTGGGTTGTCTTCTATTCTTTAGAGTTGTTAAATGTAAGACCTGAAGAAAAATTCTTAACAGTCAAAATCTAAGCAGATTATTTTTCAATACAATGGGAAATATTTTAGTGGTACTTATAACCCTTGAATTGTAGTTCACTCCTTACTATGTAAGTAACTCCTGCCTGGAGCAAAAACTAATGTTGAAAGTCAAGGTATATATCTGTTCTTACCATTGAATCCATATCCCCTAGCAAAGCATCTAGAAACTGGCAGGGCCAGTTCATAGAACAAAAAGTACAAAACAGTCAGGACTCTGGAAGACATTCTCACCTCTAACAGAGAAAACACATTTCCTCAAAAAATATGAAATGTGTGATGGAAAAATTTGAACCTGCAATAAAAACACAAGAATCCTTTGATTCATATGAATAGCAAGGTGAGTTCCAAATTTAAAGACAGACTAAAATTTACAATTTAGTTCTGAACAACTACAAAGATGACATAAGTTTACTTACCTATTTGAATGTATACAAGAAAAAAAATATTTAGTTTCTGTTGCTAGAGGAATTTTTTAAGTGGAATAAGAATAATGACATGAAAATCATAAAGAATTTATCCTATTTGCCTTAACACTAAAGAATGTTTATGTATTTTAATAATGTAATTTATCTTTGTTTTTCAGCATTTTCTGCTATCCTGCAGAAAAAATTACTACTTTACCATGATTCTAGAGAAAAGGGTAAATGTTAGTTATCTTGACAAACAATAAAAATGTAGCTGGCGAAATATGGGCAATGAAATTGAGTTAGAAGAAAAAATAATGATTCCAAAGGATAGAGAAAAACCTAGACAGATATATACTTCTTAAATTTCACAATCAATAGATCAACAAAAACATTAATCACTAAGGACATAATTAGTGATTATGAGGGATTAGTGATTATGGGGAGGGTGAAGAATATGAGTAATATTTCAATAATTGACCAGTAAAATAACTGGGTTATGTCTATTATAACTATCAGAGGAATTCAAATTTGCCCCTGTAAACTACATATAAAAAAGAGAATGTGTGTCTCACTGCCTCGTGATATTGAAGGAAGAACAGTGTGCATGAGGCAATTGCACTTGGACATGAGTAAAAGATTCCTTATGTTAGTTGGGAGTGGTGGTGCACGCCTGTAACCCCAGCACTCAGATGGCTGAGGCAGGAGGATCGTTGCGATTTTGAGGCTGGCCTGACCTACAAAGTGAGTTCAAAACCAGCCTGAACTGCATAGTGAGACCATGTCTCAAAAAGACAGAAAAAGAAAGACTCCTTAGCTTACTGTTCAAGCTGCTCACATATTAGAATTACTTTCCAGATTTTTTTTTGTTTTGTTTAGTTTTTGGTTTTTCTCTGGTACCAGGAACCGAACTCACGACCTTGCGCTTGCCAGGCAGGCGCTTTTGCCGCTGAGCTAAATCCCCAGCCCCACTTTCCAGATTTTCTGTTTCACCACTCAGAAATCTTCCAGGTGTGCTCTCATAATGTGAGTTGAGAAAGAGACTGAGGAAGAACAAGGTCACTCTCTATATCTTCTTCAACCTGTTCATTTTACTTAAAAATAACATCCAGCTTTGACCTGGGAAGAGATATAAAATATAAAAATTTAATCTCTACATTGCTTTCATACCCCTACCTAGGTTGAATCTTGTTGATGAATGAAAATAATATCTTCAAAATGCTGTTATTCTCATAATAATACTTTCTACATGAGTTTCAAAATTTTACTAAGCACTTTTATATCCATTGCTCTAGTTATTCTTCAGTACACTGAGATGGCTATTGCTCTCTCTAGTTTACCAGAGAGAAAATTGAAGCCAAAAAAGGAAATAATATACATTATGAATGCAAGCTAAGAACTCACCTGGACATTCTACCAATTTTTGAATAAAATAAAATATTTCTTTTAAAATATCAAAGTGACTCTTCTAGTAATGATGAAAAATCCCTACCATAAGAATGCTGTAGAAATTTATGAGGAATAATTTTGTTACACAAAAGCATAAAGCTTTAGGACATTATTATTGTCCACTTAAAATATCATTTTTGACCAATATCCATACACAAAATTGTGAAACAAACACTTTCTTTTTGTTTTCTTTTCCTCTTTTTCTATGGGGTCTTTTTGTACTGGCTGACTGCTTCACTTACCTATGAGGGCAACTTCTCATGCTATAGTAGGTTCATGATACTTTTGACTACTCATTTTTGAGAACAGACCTTGAATATGTCATCATTTATTTGCCTACTGTAATGAGATTATTTATGTAAAATATGCTCTATAGTTACTGATAACTATTGTTCACTCTTACTACACTCACCTGTCAGTTTCTAGATGTGTTATGTTTCATAGATGACTTATGACATGATTTGATTTTCTTATATTGAAGCAAATCAGGGAAGGATACAACTTATGGCATCCAAGGCAGTTTTGAGTTCTTTGACCCATATTACCTGGGATATTTTCACTCAGTCCACTGAGAACTGTACTATACCCTGATAGCAAAGCTTCTGTACACTTTAATTTCTGTCAAAAATTGGAGGTAGGTTTTGAATCTTATTTAATTTCCAGGTATATTCTACCCATTCCTCCTAGGAAAATGTAAACAACCAAAATATACTTCTAGTAAATTTTGGTTTCTTTCTAAAGGACTTATTAATAAATACTAAGATTGGTTTTGGTTTAAAGGAACTAGATTCCTGAGCTATGTCACCTAATTTATGTGTTGTAATTATTTGTGTGTATATATATGATTAATAATGCTTTGCTTCACCTTGCTGCTTCCAAGAGGGATGACCCATCTAATTTTATTAAACTATACATTAATAATGTCATCCCTATTTCTTTTTTGAAATAGTTACCTCGTTAGCTCTATATCTTCATTTTCCCACTTAAAAAGTCTGACATGCTCATGTTTATTACTAAAAAACTTATGTTGCAATAAACTGCATTTTTGTATTAATTGAGACATCCACTAAAATATAGTTTAATAACTTACATGATTCAAAACTTGTATTATATTGAAAAGAATCATGAATTCTTTGAAAACATCTTTCAATGTTCTCTTTTTTCATTAACATTAAAGGAACCAAGAAAGTAACCATTATTTGTGGGAATTATAGAAAATTTCTACTTCAGGGCATTGTAAAAACACTTTCTATTAATGAAAAATACAAGAAGCACAATAATGCTATAAAATCTTCAACACCCTATTAAGTGCAAAATATTATTAAAGGAGCTAAAAATGAATACCAGTGATATTTTTGAAGTGCATTCCTAATTTTAAATTCCTTATTTTCTTAATCGCCATTACCAGAAACGACAATTTCAAAGTAGGTTGCAAATCACATTAAATATTTCAATTCCAAATTATGATAATGGTTTCATAGTTTATAGTAACAATTGTTATTAAATATTATTAATATTATTAAATTGTTATTTAATGTTATTAAATGTTATTAAATTGTTACTAAATGCACATCTTTATATACATCCTGACTAGAAAGGATTTCTGTCATTTCCACTAAGTACTTTATAAAACAATACATTAAATTTATGAATGGCCAAGTTATTATTGTGCCAAAATAGGCAAATAATTATGATTTATTCCTATGCCTATAGCATTGAGTTGAGGTGGCATATCATCAGTTTCTCTGCTTTCTTTAAAGTAAGTCCTCTTTGAGTGCCATGATTTTCGGTGGTTTATGATATTATTATATGATGGAAGAAGTAATGATCCCCGTTTCTTTCACTAAATTTGTCTAAAGCAGTTTTGAAAACATAAGGTTAAAATCTAAGGCCTCACACTGAGGTTTATACAATCAGAAATTCTGAACATTGCAACCCTAAAATCAGTTTTCAACTCTCCAGGAAATTCAAAGGTACATTCATTGTGAGAAGCACCATTTAAAGGATGAAGATAGGGGCTGGGGGTTTAGCTCAGCAGCAAAGCGCCTGTCTGGCAAGCACAAGGTCGTGAGTTCGGTTCCTGGTAAAAAAAAAAAAAAAAAAAAAAAAAAAGGATGAAGATAGTGCCATCTATACATGCCATTCTAAATAAAGACAACATAGAATATATAGATTAAAAGTATACAATCACTTTAGTTTGAGATTTCTTTGTGTGTTTGTATGTATATTAATTCCTTCTTTCTATGATTCTTTTTCAGATAATTCTTTCTTTATAATCTTTTGAAATTCATGGCACAGCACAGTATATATCCAAGATTGCAAACAATTACCTGATATTTAAAGTAACAATGTCTTGTATCCCAACCATTTTGAAATGTATTAGGTGAAATCAATGTTTCTTTATGGGGTATTATGGGTTGGATCCAAGATGTCTCCCAAAGGCCGATGTATTAAGAGCAGGTCTTTTGGAAACTGATTGGGTCATGGTGACACTGCAACATCAGAGGATGAACCCATTGGCAAATTCATAGCTAAATGTGCTTTAAGGAACTGGGTCTGGTATGAAGAGGTGGATCACTGGGGCATGACTCAGAAGGGTATATTTTCCCCCAGCTCTTTGCCTCTTCTGCTTTCTGGCTGCCATAATTTGAGTAGTTTTCCTTCACGATGTCCTTTGGCACTACTATTTTTGCTTTGGATCCAGCTGACCCTGGACTGACCCTTCCGACATGATGAACCATACTAAATGTCCTCTCCTTTAGTTTGTGTGTCAAATATTTTATCCCCTAGATGAGGAAGTGTCTAATGCGTGGGGCATGGATTGAGACAAAGTCTAGTTCAAAAATGTAAATAACCATAGGAACAAGAACTAGTTTTACTAGAAGAAGATTAGATGATGTGTTGATTATTTAATATAACGTTACTATAAAACCACACATTTCCAAAATTCTAGACCAAGAATAAATACTACCAAAGACTCTGATAGAATTATATTTTAACTACAATATATGCATAATTGAATTTATAGGATAGTTTCTTGGTTACTGTTTAAAAGTATTCTTACAGGATTACAGAGGGCATTAAGCAGGTGTATAGAGAGAAAATGTTCTTTCAACACCTTAGAAAAAAGAGATGAACAGAGAGGTGTAATAAGCACTATGTTTACACATTTAGCGATTTAAAGACTGAGTGAAAACTAAGGAATCAATGTTTTCAGCATAGAATAGCAACACACTTAACCTGTCATTACAGTATAACACTATTCAAAGATCTCACACATTTTATGATGTGTTCCTGAAACATCCATTTACCTTGAACAAGATTGTTTTATTTAATAGGATCCATTAGGCTAATTTGCTTATGTCAAAAAAACCAAAGGAAAACAAGAAAGAACTTTTTGGTGAAACAATTGCAGAAAGAAATAAAAACAGAAAATATTTGAACTTTATGATTAGAGAACCAAATGTAAATAATTAAGTTTGAAAATGTAAGTTTATCTTTGAGGTATGGAAATTAAGCTTCTTTTTTATGGAAGTACAATGTAGACCACCTTTGAGTAATCTGCACTCTTTTTGGATTAAAATAATTGCAATTCTGCTAAGGAGACAGGAGAAACAATACCATAAAAGTACATTTTGGTATTAAAGTGCTCTGATCACTGACACTACCTCATGTTACCTTTCAACCTGAAGAAAATTATTGATAAGAATGCTAAACTTTAAATTTAATTGTCAGAATTTGTTCAGTTTTTATGATCATAATCAGCAAAGCAGAGCAATTCAAAAAAGATATAAAATTCTGAAGGGAACTCTGACTTGTGTAGCTTATAATAAAAATATATAAGTAGCAAGTGGTACTTATTACAGTTTCACATTTTTCAATAGTCCAAATGATTCAATATTATAAATGATACTCAATAATTTAAACCATAAAAACATTTCATCTGATTTGTTGCCTGTACCCATCTACTCTCATGTCAAATAATCTTCCAATTCAACTATTTTTATTAAAATATGTCAGCCTTTTAGATGCTGCTAAGCTTTTTGATACCTTGTCACAAGTGCATTATTAGTGAGCTTCTTAATATGCAGGTAGGTGTGCATTGAATACATTAACTCCTGGGAGAGGTTTCTACTATGGCTGGCTATAATTTTTGATTAAAATGAATTGCTCAAGAAAATGAGGCTGAGCAAAAGGTTAGACTACTCATTAAGATGCTCACTGTTTTGCACTTCTTTAGAGTTAGTGCAGGGTATGTGTTTTTACCTGATGACTGGGTAAATTATTAAAACAGAACAGCTGCAAGAGCCAAGGCCTGGCAGCATTTTCGCTGAGATTATCTATTTAAATTGGAAATGCAATTCATTTCAAAATTTTACCACATTTAATATACATATGAATGAGACATTCACATGTACATATAACAAGCAATCCAAAGGAAAACACATAATTATAGGACTTACTGTTTAGTGTATACAAAATGTGTCCTAGACTTTCGTTTTTTTGGTTTTTGTTTTTCTTTTTCTCCGGTACCAGGAACCGAGCTCACGACCTTGCACTTGCCCAGCAGGCGCTTTTGCCGCTGAGCTAAATCCCCAGCCCCTGTCCTACTTTTTCTACCAGGTCCTTTACATACATTATCTTTAACCCTTAGAAATACCTCAAGGTCTTAGCTGTTGTTTGGTTTTTATAAAACAAAATACTGATATTGTATTATCCATAACACAGAACTGGGACTCAAGTTCAGGTCAGGAGACCAGAGCTCACGGTGATTAGTCCATAATGCTTGCTCCATGTCAAGTGGAAGTTGATGATACTGTAAAACACACATTGCCCTTTTCTGCAATTTTTGAAGATTAGTTGCAACCTTAATACTGGCTTGGTGGAAAGAATATATGACGTGTGATCAAAACTTACAGTGAATATTTAAAATCAGTTAAAACAATATTAGAGTTAAGACAAATTGCTGTTATTCTCCCTCAAAATACTTAACCTTGCTTTAAACACACTTTCCCATCATTCTTGCTGCTTTCTGAAGCAGTTTCTCAGAAATCATCTTGGTGAGTTTCTTTTCGTGGCTACCTCATTGTCCTTTCTTTTTTTTTTTTTTTTTTTGGTGCCAGGAGTGCAACTCAGAACCTTGAGCTCACCAGGCTGTATCCCCAGCCCTCATTGTCCAAAATTAATTAAAAATGTTTACTGTAATTTATCTCTAATAAAACATTATAGGGCATCCTCATCTATTTTATTTACTGTATCTGCACTATATGATTTCTGGCTTTTATCCCAAGTCAAAATGAACATAAAAATGTAAACATTTTGAATTTGTTGAAGACATCGAGGCCTCTATAAAATTACAACTAAAGATATTCACGAAGAAAGACTTCCAGAACTGCTTCAGAAAATAGCAAGAATGATGGAATAAATGCATCACGTGAAGACAGGGGGAGTATTTTAGAGGGATTAGTGGTGTTGTGTCATTGCAATACTTTGTTTTGTAAATTAAGTATTCATTATATTTTTTATGACGTCGCCTACATAGAGCTGTGGTCTAAATATGCATGACAATGGCTTTGAAAAGGGTACAGATATATACTGTGACTCAATACTCACCTCTCAGGTGTACCCCTTTCTCCTATCACCCTTTCCAGCTTCGTTACAGGATTGAAATATTTACCGACTCCCATTCCCTTTGACCGCATGAGAATGTTTGGGAGTGCTCCTGATGGGAACGGCACATTTGCAAGAGTGGCACTAACACAGTCAATATGTCTGTGTTCGTTTCAAGTTATCATAGCAAAATATCCAAGATAATTATCTTTGAGAGGCAATGGCATTATTTCGGCTCATAGTTTTGGACATTCTGGTCCATGATCAGGGATAGGATACTTGTTTGAGACTTTGGGTAAGGCAGTGCACCACGGAGGAAGCATGTGACGAGGCAAACGGCTCACCTCCTTAGCCAGGGAGCAAAGCGAAAGAGGAACAGCGTGGGGTGCCCTAATGCCCTTGAAGAAGCTCCCCTAGGACCTGAGAACCTTTCACTACATCCTGCTTTCCAAAGACTTCACCACCGCCCAACCCCACTGCCCTGGGCTAAGGGTGCTTTAACATACGGACCTTTAGCAACATTCTACAACCAAATGATAGCAGTTTCTACGTATTTTGGTCTTTTGATTGATGATTCATACCGAATGTCTTTTTATATAAGCATGGAAATATAGGAAATTAATATTACAATAGTATTAACACATAAAATAAACATTTATAGTAAATTAACTATGTCTAAGGCATTTTATTAGATGGGGTTATTAAATAGTAGGAAAATACAGACATGCTTATGCCTTCAGAAAGCTTAGAGTTTGGCAGAGGTAATTTAGAAATATATAATTATTTTGTATCAGTTTCCACTTTCTGCAGTGTAAGCAGCAAAGTATTACATTTTGACCTCCTTGTGGTTGTGTCCTTATAAATTTGATCTTAGCTTCAGCATAATTAGGCATTATGTGTAATGAACCAAGAGTTTTCTGAATTGAAATAGACATGACCTTTAGAATTCCTGAGTAATAGAATGCTAATGTATTTTATATGTCCTATGGCTAAACACACTCATAGCTATGACAACATTTATGCAAAAATCTTCACATTTATATCTTTTTAAGAGTAAAAGTAGAGTATTGGAAGAAATGGTCATTATTTTACTTGAGACTTGCAGGGTTCTTTTTAAAAGAAATAAAATGCTTATGGATTTATAATACATATTCATTAAAATATTCCTAACTTTAAATATAAATCTAAAGAATGCCAAAAACAAAAGCCTTTTAGCTGGTTCAATGATCACATCATTTTAATTGAAGAATGTAATGGTTTACAGTGTAAATGCTCTTTAGCTTTTTAAAGATTTCTATCTGGAATCATAATTGTTTTGAAGAACATAGAACTTCCTGATGCTTTTTCTTTTGAGAATTGACTTTAAAATTTTCAAAAAAAAAAAAAAAAGAAGGAAAATTCAACATACTGTTTAGTGTAGACTCTGAAACTTTAATATTTTTAGCATTTTACTTTCCCTTAGAGAGAACACATTTAGTTTGAATAAAAGAGTGCTTAGAATATAATTTTAATTGAAATTCCCAAAACTATTTTTGTATTAATTTAAAGTTTCAAACATTACCAGCATTACACTCACAAAAGAGAATTTTGTCCTTATGCAAATTTTGATGTAGAATAATTCTACTTGGAGATCAATTTAGGTCATTTATAATCACCGTTTTATTTTATTAAATTATTGCATAAATAGGAGTTAGTTTTAGCTTTCAGGTCATCGAAAGAGTACTGAGATATAAAAGCATGTATCTTCCTTTGATTCAGTGATTTTATTCTGATTATTTCTAGTATCACTTTCAATGACTCTGTGGTTCCTCCCATACAGAGTCATATTTTATGTGTCCAAATTATAACACATACTTAGTAATGGCATGATATATTATAATGCTAGTCATCTATTTAGCCAATGTCTATACTTCACAACTGTTGCAATATATGTATCAATGTATTTCATTTATATGAGACTTAAAGGTAGATTGAGCCAAAGATCTCATCAATAAGTGATTGTTACTACAATCCCAGAATAGAAATTAAGCATCTTTGTCTGTAATCTGCAAAGTTCATATGAGGTAGATTGTAGGACATTTTAAAGAATGTTGATTATTGAAGTTATTCAAGTTTTGAGTGACACTTTCTCAATTGCTAAAGTCTTTGTGTCTAATGTCCTAAAAGTAGATGATAGAGATATGAGTAACTGATGTTCATATCCAAACCACATAGTTTAGACCACTTTAATCTCATTTTAACTACTTTGAGAGAAAGAAGGAGGTTACTACCTATGGTCACATATCAAATCTCCAAGGAAGAAGTGTAATTTGTGAGTCACTGTTTTAGAAATTTACATTATAAATGTTCAAATAATGTTCTAATATAGATAAATGGTGCAGAAGTACATGTTTTTTTTTTTTTGAGTGAGTGACACATTGGATTTCACTACTATATCTTCGTTATAGTCATTTCACCAATTTAAATACTCATTGAAACTTACTAAGACCCTAGGATATACTCAGCCCTGTGTTCTGCATTATATACACAAAAGAGAAAGTACTCTAGGGCTGAAAGCCTACTCAATGGGGCAAAAACTACAAAAAAAAACCCTTTATGATTAAAATGTGTTATATTTTGTAAAGTAATATAAAATATGTTCATGAAATAGTAAAAGGAAGAATAATTTTAGACAGAGGTCAATGAAAGTCACAATCGGGAAACAAAATTTAATCTGAAAATAATTAGCAAGCTGAACAATAGAAGAATAATGAAGAACTGAAAGCAGACAAGAACATGGAAACTTAAAAAAACAGAATGCTGTTATCTGATAAATGTGGTATCATGTAGGAAAAGATAGTGACAGTTGTAGGACTGATAACCCAGGGCTATGTGGCCATCTGAATGCACTGGGATGCTGTTGAATAGTTTTATACAGCAGAGTAATATAAACTGATTTATAAAAAAACAGATTCATTTTGATCTATGTGAAGGAGAATTGGAAAGATGTACTTTTGAAAAAATGGATAGCAGAAGTTATGTGAAGAAATTCAAGGAGAGATGGTAGCATCCTAGGTAAAGCTGTTGTCTGAGAATTAAGATTCTACACATAGTGCTGAAGATACTTTTAGTTATTTATGGAGAGAGCGGGATGAGTGGAAGAAATATTTTGAGTAACGAAATCCCAAGTGTCTGGGCCCTGCAAATGAGGGCATTAGGCTCTGTAAGCAGTTGCGCTTCTTTGAATAAACCCTATGTTCATAGATACTAAGTGCTGTACCTCCTTTTACCCACATCATTGTGATAATTTGCCTTTTAAAATCTCCTTCAGTCCATGAGGTTTGATTAGAACCCAAGTTGTTTTACTTAACTCTACTTTCTCTAATCTTGGATGTATTTTATCTCTGTTCAACTCAAACTATTAAAGTAGAAGAGGTAGCTAGAAAATGTAAGAAAAAAGTAACTTTACATTAATTATATCAATTTACATTAATTAATTACATTAATGTGTATTAATTACAATAAGTCCATATTTATTTCCATTTTATTCTCCCTGATTTATTCATATCACCATTCTTTCTTTAAATAACTATCCATACAATATCTATCTACTTTGACAATTTCACTTAAGAAAAACCAAATGAAACAGAACAGTAGATTCAAGAGACCATATCTTTCCTAACAGTCAGAATTAACAGTTGCATTCAAATTTATGGAGGTGGTGGCTTGGGAATTTTGGAATTCTTTTCCATGAAAAACTACAAGATGTGACCCAATTATACTTTTGAAATTATCTGTCAGTGTCAAATGAGCATCTTTTCATTCTCAACCTGACTCTTAGTTCTCAACATTGAAACATTTTGTCTTAAGTATAGAATAGGAATGGCACACAGAGATATGAATTATATTTTCATATCATATGCTTATGGGGCAATAATATAGACTTCTTTTCTTTGTATTTAAAATACAATATTAATATTTTCTTGATATTTAAAATAATGTTAGATAATTGGTGGAATATGGGATTATTTGTTGTATGATGAATTCATTATTGTGTTTTTGGGTAAGGTATGATAATTTTAAAGTTTCTGAGTCTTTAATGTTGTATATATAGTATGACACCATGGTAAAAGTATAGCTTATACATTAGCTATGGTAAATAATCGAGAAACCCATCACAACACAGAGAATTAATCCTATTGATGTTCACATGCTACTAAATCATAGATTATATTCCTTCCATAATTTTTTCAGTGTCAAGCATGGTGGCACACACCTATAATCACAGCATTCAGGAGGCCTAGGAAGGAAGATCGCTGTGGTTTTGAGGCCAGCTTGAGCTACAAAGTGAGTTCAAGGCCAACTTGAACTGCAGAGTGAAACGTTGTCTCAAAAAGACAGAACAAAACAAAATAATAATTTATTTCAGTGTTTTCTATATACCAGGAGCCTGACCCAATAACAGTTAACCAACAAATTCTTTCCTCTAATGAAATCTATATCCTAGAGGAAGAAAATAAATAGAAATACCAAATTCTGATAAATAATTTTAACTGTGTTATCGGAAAAAACCTTAATAAAATTTGATAGGCAAATGACTAGCACCGAAGGCATTGAGTATGTAATTCAGAGGCGTTGGTCAAGAAGATCCCTATCAAACAGAGAACTGAGCAGTATCTTTGAAGAAGGAACCATTCTTGCAAAGAAGTGGAATTAGGGGGAAGTACTGGCTGTCAGAGCTCTCTCTTTGGAAGCCCTAAATTTAATATGGTCAAGGAACTGATAGGCATCTGTAGCTAATTTAGCATGGGGCACGTTTACACCAAGTGAGACACACAACTATCCCACAGTTTGCTGTAACTTAACAATCAGCTGTTCACATAAATGTAACTAACCAGGTCAAAGGGGAGCAACTGGGCTTCTTGTTTCACACATGTCTGAACCCATTTGAAGGTTCCTGCGTAGTTCTCATTAAAAAAGAAAGAAAACACTTCTTGAAATATTTGATTAAGATACATTCTAAAAATAATAATGAAATGCTATAATGCATTTAAAAAATAGATCACTGCCAACTTTAATATTTAACTATTTTACATAACAAAATATTTGACATACATAAAGCTGTGCACTACAGTAGAATACAATAAAAGATCTGAAAATCAGTAATTTTAAGGCTTTGGAATGACCACATATATGGAAATTTAGTACAGAGTTATTTTGATGCTTAAGTCTGTACTTCCCCTGTTTTGTAACTCTATACATCAGCCATAATATTGGCAGGCATGATGTTTCACAAGGATAAACTCAAAGCCAATTGGTCTGCCAACTATATTTGATATTCTATTGAAGAAAATCTATTATTTAAAAAACCAAACATATGCACAGTGGGGTAAATAGAAACAGTGCTTAAATTTCAAAATATCTGGTAGTGTTGAGTTTTAAATATGTATCTGTAGCTTAAATACTGATGAAATATATATGAGAACAATAATAATGAGGAGAATGTGAATAGGAAGAAACCTCGCATCATAGCTGTAAAATAATGACATAATTTATAAAACTTATGTGTTCAGATAAACTGAATTTTAGCTGTTAGTCTCTGGTCAGATAAACAGAAACCACACCCTGTATCTCAATTGAAAAAATTAATATTGATAACTAATTACAGAGAAGAGAAGATACATTAACCCCGAATCAACACTTGTAAGTAGGCTTCATCAAATGTAGATCTAGGAGAAGGAATGGAGACGATAGATCTAAAGTTCAAAAGCGCATACTGTGAAGAGGAAGAAAGGGTCACCTAGGGCTGGGCAGAAGATTCATCAGGCTGAACCTTTAATTATAGTGAAGAGATCTCTTGGCCAGACCTTCAACCCTGAGGATTCACGTCACAGCCGGAATAATAGCATTAAACCCAGGAAGAAGGACCAAATACATCGGTGCTGCCTGTCTGTTGCCCTCCGGTCTCAACATCATCGCCTCCTGTGGAACAGAACTAATTTGGAGCAGGTGAGACTAGAAACCTAGATCATATGATTTTCAGATTTCACCTTCCTGAATCATAAAAAAAGAGTGGGGTTAAATCCAGGCATTGATCTGAGAGTGAAAAACAAGAAAACTGCTGTCATTTACAAAAGCTTAAATGCAGCTTTGAACAAAGACTCGGAAGAAAATTTTTGCTTTATTTTTGTAATCAAAGTTAAATATCTTCATAAAGTCTCAGTAGTAACAAATCAGAGAGATTCTGTCTGACTATTAAGCTAAAAAACAAGCATCTAATTTGAAATGACAACCTGAAGCCTGAGTTTCCTTAGCTAATTTAAACTTTGAAATGTCATTTTAATCATTTATCATTATGACTGAGGATGAAAAGCACTTCTAAAGTGACTTGCGTTGCCTTCTGACTTCTCCCTCAACTCTTCCACTGCTCAAAATGCCCAAACCCTGTAAAATGCGATTTCCCTTTTAAGAGGAGTTGCTGCTACTACATTAATGTTCATATTTTACAGGAATACACATTTTCTTAGCATTTAATAAATAGCATATGTAGTTTAACGTTATGCTAAAGATTTTCTAGTACATGTTTAGACACAGAGAGTACTTAGGAAGTTGTCTTAATAAAAGAATAAATTATACTGATAAATATACATAAATTAAAATTTCCAGCTCAGTCGCAGTGTATGATTGCTACAACATGAGAATGGTGTTTAAAACTGAGCTTAAGGTAAAGAATCTCCACTGCTGGCACCCTTTCCTCTTCTCTCATATTTTTAGTCTCTCTGTCCACGGTACTTAGATACATCATTTACTAGCTTCCCCACCCATCTGTCTCCTTCTGCACACTTTGTCTCTGAGCCTATGCATGGCACATATACAGCTGCAAAAATATTCATTTCTCTTCCGTTAAATTCCCATCAAAATACTTCCACCAACTGAAACCTAAATTTTCTTGGATATGACTGATAATTAAAACTCTGAGGAATAAGAAGTGTCTGATTGATAAATATGACAGCCTTTTTCTCTCATTGCTAAAAGCTTTAAATATAAAATTTATATGACTATTGCAGGTATATTTTTCCTAATATTAAGTAAGGGATAAAATTTTTATGAAAAACAAGTGAAATTGTCCTCCTCAATCCCCAAGACTATAACTATTTGAGAAACACTGAGAAACAAGAAACAAAGTTTTATAAAATCAATGTCACCATTATAATACCATTGCAAGGAGTTTTGGTTTTTAACTGAAAATGTATAGTTTGGATTTTTTAAAAATAATCCTTAACAGGTTACAATTATTATCCAAATTCTCTGCATTCTTACATCAGGTAATCTCAGCAACTTCATTGAAGATAACAATATGTAATATAACAGCCACTGGTAATTCCTATCATTCTGTTTTGAAACCTTGTATCATTTTTATTGTTTTTGCTTTGTTTAGTTTTTGTCTATGTTGTTGTTATTTTATTTTTCTTTATTCTTTTGAAAACAAATTCTGTGATCCCAAAGAACAAGTTCTTGTAAGCTCCAAAAACTGATTCCTCCCCCTCCCATTTATATGGGAGAATGATCAAGAAATACTTTTTACATGATATATCTCAGTCTTATTATATGTTGTTCTTACCGTGTTTGAAACAATGTGAATGAAAAGATAACTTACTTTTCGTGATAATTTTAAGCATCTTCAATATCTTCAGTGAACTAGGGTATTTTGTTTATAATTGATACTGCAAATAAAGTATTACTGTACATCATTGTATTGGTATAGGTAAAGTTGATCTGGAAAAGTTTCTATTACTGTTTTGAGTTGAGTTATAAATTGCACTCTTTGGTTTGACAGAGTAAAAAGTAAAGGCAAGGCCATGCACAACAGAGAGAAATAAAAGCAGGGTAGAACTGGCCTAGTTTATGGGGAATCACTGCTTTTCATGTCATCTTCTGTGGAGTGCCAGGACTTCTGATTGGGAAAATTTGCAGTCCAGTTTTCACTGTATGAAATACATTTAACATAACAGCATAGAAATACAATCACCACACATATTAAGTTTCACAGTTAATTTGAACTCTTGAAAGATAACAAAAAATCCACTTGGACAACCATGCTAGCAATGCATTGTTGAATTTTCCATAGATAGAGCTCTTTTTTAAAATCTCTGTGTATATTTTACTTTTCAGTTGAAATACTATTTAATAGGAAGATATGGCTTTGCATTTATGAAAATCCAGGGCAAATATTGGGCACCCATCTAAAATCACATAAAAACTGCAAGCATTAAATTTTGACTTAAAACATGCAAATTTTATGTATCCAGTACACAGTCTAATAACATGAAAATATAATTCTTTTGACAGGAAATAAACAATAATATAAATAATTTTCTATCACATTACACACAATTTATTCCTGAAATGGAGGACTGTGTGTAATCCTACAATTTCACCTTTAGGGAGCTACCACATAGGAGTGCATTTATATGCCCATGCAAAGCTTGTATAATCATATTTCTTCAAATATACTCATAACAACCACGGAGTTTCAACAACTGAAGTGTACTGAACAGATAAACAAAATGTTATATCCAAACAATGAAATATTATTATGCAATGAAAGAAATGAATGCTGATCCTTTTACATGCTATTGATATTGAGTGAGTCTATCACATGACTTTCAAAAATGTATGCCAAGTAAAAGAATCAAATCATAAAACATGATACATTATATGCTACCAGTTGTATCAGACATCAAGAAATGGAACATATATAGAACCATAAAGTGAATCAGCAATTGCCTAGGGCTAACCGTGGAAAGAGCATTAAGGAAAGAAGAGGAAAGAAGAAATAGAAAATGGAAGCTTGTCAGCACAGAATTTCTGTCATGGATGGTATGCTCTAAAATTAGATTACATTGATGAATATCCAACTCTATAACTACAGTAAAAATATAAAATTGTACTTTACAGAAATGGAGTATGTGGCATATGAATTATGGCTCAACAAAATCATTTAAATTGTAGATTTCTCAGGTTAGGTTGTTAGTACTTAAAAGAGCTTGTTGAAAAGTATAAAATATATCATTAATTAACTAAAAGTTGTGAAGCAAAAAGTTTCATTGAAAGCAGCTAACAAGATATAATACAGTATTCAAATGTTCATTATGACACTGAAAATGGACTCATAATTTTGAATTTGTGCAGTATTGAAAAATAAATTGCAAAGCATCCCATTAAAACAAAGTTCATTCTAACTTCCAGTAAAAAAGATTGTTTCTTCATAGGAATGAATCATCTTTCAAATGGATAAAAGCCCATACATTCAGAGCATTAGTGGACTAACCTACCAGAAATTCATTTATAAAATATCTGACCAATCATATTGGACCGAATATCACTGAACAAATGTATGGTAGACACACTGTTAAGGAGAGGTGATTAACTCTGTGGGGGCTGGGGATTTAGCTCAGTGGCACAGCGCCTGCCTGGCAAGCGTGAGGTCGTGAGTTCAATTCCCAGTACCGGGGGAAAAAAAAAAAAAAGGAGAGGTGAATGGCCAGACCTATGAGAATTTATTGGTAAAATAAAAAATTGGTAAGAAGTGAATTCTGATTTGCTATTTATCAATTGAACAATTATATAATGAAGCATTTATTGCAAACAAGACTTTAAAATCTGAAACACCATTCGATTCAGCAAAAGCAAAAGGTGGGAATACCCCACCTTTTAATCTCAAAACAATAATGATGTGTTCTAATTCTTCAAAACAACACATATGAGGTAACTGCAGATCAGTAAAAGCAAATGTTCCCGTTAGAAGTCGTTAATAATTTCAAGTAAATAGTTCAGGTTTTTTTTGGGAGGGGGGAGTTTCCAGTTCCAGGAACTGAACTCATGACCTTGTGCTCTCCAGGCAGGCGGTGTGCCGCTGAGCTAAACCCCCAGCCCCAGTTTTATATAAATACATACTCAAAATTTAAATATGTTATTTATTTCAGGAAATATTTAGACCTATTAAGACAAAGTTTTGTAATTGATGGAAAAAGCTGGCATATACTAAAAGATCATAAACTTGATCTTTGGTCACAGAAGTGAAAAAGCAAGATGCACTCCGCAATTAGGGGAATACTACGGCAGGAGAGAAGCATCAATCACAGGATATGTTACAGGTAACTTTATGTAATGCAAGTCATGCTGAGAAAGGATAGGTAACGTCATTCGTATTTAAACAGGAGAAAGTTGAGTCCAGAACACTCAGAGAACTTGAACATCTTCAGCGAGCTAAAGGAAGCATCTGTATGACTAGTTGGATTCAAGTCTGATAGACAAGATTTTTATCATTCATTTTAGCTCCATTGTATTTCCAGTTAGAGAAAATCTAGATACTGGTTGTCAGCTGAAGGTCACAAAATGCTCCCTATTGAGTGGATAGTCTGAAGCATTAATTTAAAGAGACAGTTTTGAAGGAAAACAAACTCGTAGTTCAGGGGAATTTATCAGGTTCTGTCACTGAGGGTAATAAGAACAGAGGGGAGTGAAAAGCAAGGTGAGATGATTTGATGAAGTAAAAGGAGACAATGTCCAGCATTCTGCCTGGGACTGTTAAACCTTCCTTAGATGCCTATGAAAGATCTTTCATGTACTTGAATTTAGATTCAAGAAGATGGTGACACAGAGAAGAGAAACCGCAGTAAACTTTGGTGAAGATGGAAAGGTTTTTTTGGATAAAATTATTTTTTGTGTTCTTTATAGTTAAACAGTAGGAAAAATTGTGAATCTACTTCAGTAAAGATGATATTTTACTCATCTCTGCCTTAATAGGAGAGATTAATGATATATTTCATGTTATAATAATAAGTATTTCTTTAATACACAGTGTAATATTTCAGGCTTTCATATACAGTGAAACAGATTATTATTTAAATCCTCCACTTAATACAGTCAGGGCTTTTACTGTGGGTGTAGAGAAGAGGCAGGATAACCAAAATCAATCTAATGTTCAGTATCTTCTAACTGCTTTCACTTGACCTAAAACATGTGCCTCCTAATGGGCTGACTATAGAAATCCCCTTCAGAGATGTGTAAAGGTGATATAGTGATCAGTCATATACTATCAGATCCTTTTGTTGCAAAATCCAATGAGAATGAAGGCCATGCTTAAAAACTCAATACCCATATCTCTAGTACCAAGAAAAGAATCCAGCAGAGTGAAATTCTTCAGTGTATATATACCAAGTACTGAATCAGGGAATAAATGTGATTATATTATCAGGCAGAAGAAAGGGGCTCAATAACACTGCAAAGTTAAGTAAGGCTAACTGGTCAAATTCTCACCATTGTTTATAAACTTTTGCTATCAGATAGGTCTTTTATGTGGACCAAGCACCCAGTTACCACTCCACTTTCCTGGGAGGGTTTTGTAAATATTAAACGCAGCAGTGGGACTGTATAGCAACGGAGGGCAACAGTATGAGAATATGCAATAAATGGGAGACAAGGACAGAGAACTTTGCCATTGGGAGTGGGAGCAAAAGATGGAGGGAGGGGAAACAGAGAGGAAAGCAAAAAAGAAACAAAGAAGTGAGAGGTGTTGTGTGCACTTGTCACCTTCTCATGTGAAGTAGTCATGATGAGCTGCAAGCACATGGTAATAGAGATTAAAAAAGAAAACTATGTGTCCATTGAAAGCTCTCAATTTGTGCTAAATTGGAAGCATATTGCCCAGGAATTGAAAGAAGAAGTGGCAAAAAGGAAATTATTCAACAATGGTTTAGGTAATCTCTCTAAATAGATCTCAGGGGTAGGGAAGGAAATATTTGTGTATTGTAGGAACACATAATAGCATGATTTTAAATTGTCAAAAAAGGAAGCAAATAACTCCTATACTTAATGTTACTTCTTTTTTTTGTTGTTGTTTTTTGTTTTTTTTTTCCAGTACCGGGAATCGAACTCACGACCTTGTGCCTATCAGGCAGGTGCTTTGCAGCTGAGCTAAATCTCTAGGCCCCTTAATCTTACTTCTAAAATATTTGTTTTGTACCTACCCTCTGACTTACCCTATACATACATAAGTGACCTTCCATTCTGTAGAAAGGATAAATGTGTGCTGACATTTATTTTGATGTTTTTGGAACTGGAAATAATCTCTGATACAAACACATCATCATTTGTTAAGAAGTTGGCATATTTTACCACAGTTATTTAGTATTTCTTTTTTTTTTTTTTTTTGGTTTTTCTCCCGTATCGGGAACCTAACTCACGACCTTGCGCTTGCCAGGCAGGCGCTTTTGCCGCTGAGCTAAATCCCCAGCCCCAGTTATTTAGTATTTCAACATGACTCGGTGGCCCTGTATTTAGAAATTATATGGCAGATATCCCATAGTAGTCACTGCAAAGTATACTTTTTATTCTTCTTGCTCTTCGATTTCTTCTTGCATTCTCCACTAAATAACTGTGCTGAGTTTTTAAAGAAGTGAAAGAAAATGAGGTTAAAATATATTGGAGCATTCACTTCATCTACATCTTCTTTATGCAGTCACTGCAAGCCATGTTCCACGATGAAGATCAGTGTTCCTTTCAATATTTCTCTTGTTATCCAACATTCTCTTTCAAGATTAGAGTGGCCACGCCTCTCCTTGTTCTGTGAACCAGACAGAAGGCTCTGTTGTTAGTGGCACAGTGTATTGTGCTGTCACTTGTCATATGGAAGCAACCCCTTTCTAAAATTTCTCTCTTTGCGATAGTCCCTTTCCTAAACCTTCCTCAAGCAGCCCAAATTTATCATATCATGTTTCCTCCTGCTCATTTGACAGATACACACTGCACTTTGTCTTCAAAATGGCCTTCTTCTATTGCTTTGTTATTTCCTTGATAGTAATTTCTAATTGAATGCATAGTTTCAATGTCAAGGGCAAAGTCTTTGTGTCTAATGCAGAGGTTTTTGAAACCCCAAGTGGTTTTGAAAATTATTGCGGTTGACTATATGAGACGGAAGACTATGGACAGAGTAGTGGTGCAACTAGCATTTACTGAGCACATGCTATGGTGTTTAGGTTTTCTAAGTACTTTATTTAATTTGATTTTAAAATATTTAGAATTTTCTGAGGTAGGTATTCTTATGCTGATTTTACAGCTTACAGAAGTTTCTAAGTGGTTTAGGAATCTGTCTACTTCACCGTGTGGTCAGTAGCGGAACTGGAGCAAGTCCAAGAAGTCTAACAATTGTGTTCTTGACAGTTGTTTAGTAATGACCATACAGTCTTAGAGCAGGCAGAAAACTCAAATTCAGACAGGTATCTTACAATCTGTATTTTCACTGTGCAGCATTCTCAATTTCTTCATGCTTTTATAGCAATTAGTATTTCTGCCCTGTCAACAAAATTATATTTCTTACTCATTTATTGCCAAAGAGTGCCACTTTATTAGTGCTAGTACAGTTTTATTTGAAGCCTTTATAATTTTATCAAAAGACTACTACCCTTGAGAAGGTCAGAATTTTCCCTGAGTCGGCTGATTAGATGAGAATTTTAGATTAGGCACATAAGCCAGGTATCACCTCAAGAATCACATACTGACCCAAATGTACGTGTAGCATCATTGAGAAATGCTCATTACATATGAATCTGTGTTTTAAGATTGCATTGAAGGTAGGGAATGAACAAAGCTATTCAGAGAATGACAGTGTGAATTTGCACATTATTTCTGCTGTCACACTAAACATTTAAAACCCACCTGTTAAGGATGCATCAATTTTTTTTACTTTAAAGAGAATGTGCTTCTCATAACTGCCTCACTCATACATTAATTAAAAGACATGTGTTATGGTTTGTGTCTGGGTGTCCCCTCAAAGCCTCATGTGGTCATGGGGCAGGCTTTTAGAGTTGGATGGATTATGAGTGTGAGAGCTACACCCACCCAGGGGTGGATAGTTTGCATATGTAAGGGAGAGGAAGAGGCTACTTGCTGCCTTTCCTCCCTTTTGTGCTTGTTGCTTTTGCTGTGTTCTGCAGCCATGAGCTGTAGCCCTCTGCCATGTGCCACTCTGCCAAGTATGGACTAAAACCTCCACAAACTGTAACCGAAATAAACCTTTCCTTCCTTAATTTTGGGCTTCAGGTATTTTGTCCCAGCAACAAGAGAAAAGTAACCAAGACAACATGGCTGATAGGCCGGGGATATAGCTCAGTGCCATAAGCGCCTGCCTGGCAAGCACAATGTCATGAGTTCCATTCGCAGAACCAAAAAAAAGAAAAAAAAAAACATGGCTGAAAGTTAAGTACATATATGAAGATTGTCAGAAACTTTGAAGTTATTTATACAAAACTGGCAATGGGAAATTCTCTCTTAAATTTTTCACAGTATGTACATGCTTGACTCTCATTAAAATCTGTATGTCAATACACCTATTGGAATAATTTTTGTGAATATAGAAAACAATAAGAGGCACTTACTTTTCTGATTTATAAATATAGGATATAGCATTGCTTTATTCTTTGTATTCAAGTGAGCATTATATTGGACTCTGAAAAATAAAAATTATAATCCACCAGGGTAGCCATCTTAAAAGAATGCACATAATTCTTTTTCCCTCTCCTACATAGGTTGCACAGAAAGCACCTCATGGAGTAAATAATGAGACTGTTTGATATATAAATTGAGATTTGCATTGAAATATATATATATATCCTGATACTTATAGAATTAATGTAGTAGAAATTATAAAGTTCAATAAACATCAAATTAAACATTTTTAAATTTAAAAGGCAAGTACAACTTATACTATCAGGGATCATTTCTAAAGTATGTTAAAATTAAAGCATTAAAACAATTTAACTTCGTATTCCTTTAGTTATGGAGAAAAATAATTAAAACCACCTTTTCCATAAAAGTGTTTAGTTTTTGTCAATATTGGCATTCTTTTCACCTTCTCAGTACCTTGATGCCTTAAAATAGTGGACCTTTTAAAGCTTTCAATGATAAGAAACAGCCAACGCCTGCACATCTGCCATAGGTTTGCCACCAATGCCTTAGAAACCTTGCTTGCTTTGGACAGGGCTCTAGGAACAATTTTGATACAGGATATGATCAAAAAGTGTACAATGAATATTTAAATGAAAAACATTAAAGATACATTGCCATTCATCATCCACAAAATAACCCATCTCATTTTGAGCAAATAATACTGCATTTTCTACAGAAAATCTGGAAGTCCTTTTCCTTGAGTCTCTCTATGAGGTAACCAAAAATATGAATGCTGGTTCAGGGCACTCACTAGTCAATAGAAAGGCTCAGGCATAAAAAAAAACAAAAAAACAAAACAAACAAACAAAAAAAACCTTGGATGTTCTCATTCATCTTATTTACGGGGTCTGTCACCATGTGACTTCTGGCTCTTCCTCCAAGTCAAAATAACCATGAAAGGTAAGTATTTCATATTGATTCAGAACATCAAGGCAACCATGGCACTGCAACTAGATACCCTTGTGGTAAAGACATCCTAGACCTGCTTCAGAAAGTGGAAAGAATGATGGAGGACTTGCATTTGAAGTTCAGGAGAATGTTTTGAAGAGGATTAATAGCATTATATCTTATACTTTAACGTATATTATATATTTAAATTTAAACAGTCACTGTAGCTTTTGATTTCACAGTGTATGATTTTAAAAAGTCTATTTTTGGAAAACTAAGACACTAGGGAACAACAAAAAATCTTCTAATGTATTATGCTTAATTATCATTATATTTGTACTCTGTACTTACTTTTAGCAAGATAGTTATCATGAGCATTGTTTTCTGTTCTCTCTTTAACCCATTTCCCTGGGCAAAATTCTCTTTTTACTGAAACATATTTTCATATATTTATTTTCTGTAAAAATCTATAAACACAAACTCTGTAAAAGTCTTTTTCTAAAAGTGTTCGTTATATTTTTCCTCATTACTGAGTTGAGGGTTTGATAGATTTAGAATTATAAGTTAGTAATTCTTTCATATCTGCTAGTAGAAATTTGCCTTCTATTGTATTTCAGTCATTGCAGAAGTGTTTTTCTTTGTGATTGTCACACTGTTAGCCTATTTTTTTGGTCAGGTTAAGTTATGATTTGTAGTTTAGTTTTTATTTGCAGCCACTTCAATTTGATATTTATTTTAAGTGTACTTTTTACTCCTTGTGTATGCTTTGCTAGTCTTAGCATTTGTACTTTTCTTTAGTTCAAAAGAATTCAAATTCCTTTGAAACAGTGATTTTCTTCCATTTACCATCCTTCCTGTCATGGCTTGGGGTTTTTGCAAGGGGAGGAATATAATGCAGGACATATATTTTATAACATCATTTATAATAGTCCCCCAAAGAAGCATATACAAACAGAGTGCAGGAAATTTGTCCACACACTAAAGACCAAAGAATCCTGCTGAGGGCCTGGATCCCAAGGCAATGTCCTGCATGAGTCCAGCTGAAGACCTAGAGCCCATAACAATGCCTTCCATGAGTCCAACGGAGGATAAGAGCCAATGAAAATGTCTCATGCAGACCTGTTTAATGGATCTGCACTGGGAAGGCCCAAAGGTCAGTGGTGGAAGCTAGGAAGTCTGTGCCAGTGGGATGAAGGATATGTGCTAACAGACTGAGGTATATAAACTGGAGCAGGGAAGAGATGCTCAGAGTAAGAACCAGAGCTCCCCCACAAAGTACCATGGTCATCTTCAGCAACATTGAGGTCCCAAGCTCCTCTGATGATAACAGATAAGTTAATCAGGAAAGCCAGCATGACAAACTCCTCCAGGAAAACCAACAGCTCCCTATAGCTTCTCAAAAGCTTCTAACTGGCTCCCAAAATTTTCTACCAGCTCCCAGCAGCCTCTCAACTTCTTCTCCTCTTACGCTGCTGGCAACAATCCTCAGGTGGGTCTCCCACACCCAGCACCAAGCTGATTCAGTTCAACTGGGTGTTATAAATCGACCAACAGTTGTCAATCCACTACCCATCCCTACATTTTTGTGGAACTCAAGTATATACTTAGTGTTCATATGCCTTTGTATGTACTATATCTTGGGTGAACTTCCAAAATATATTGTTCACTATTCTAGTTCTCCCCTCAGTTGTTTTTATCCTTCTAAATTCCATTTCCATTGTTTTCAGTATCAGTGAATTTATTTTTCATACCTAAAGTAAAAATCATTTTGCTTTAATTTTTCCTGTTATTTTATATCTCCTGATCCTCTTTCTTTTCATTATCGTTTTAGTTACTCTTCTGTTTTGAGGACAAAATATGACACCCACAATTTAAAGGAGTACAGTTTTGTCTTAGTTCACAAACTCAGCCCCTGGTTGCCCACTGTAAATGAGAAACAGCATGGTGGAAGGGATCGTGTAGAGGACATATGCTAATTCCACGGAATGACCCAGGAAGCAGAAAAAGAGGGGTGGAATCAGATAGGAAGGTTTTCCCTTGCAGGTCACACCATCAGTGACTCCTATCCAGGGAGGACCCACCTTCTAACATCACGTTTTGCTACTGATCTCATCCATGAATGAATCCACTGATGCTTATAACACTCACATGATCTAATCACCTTCCATTGTGTGAGGTTTTGGAGGACATTTTTTATCTGAACCAGAACGTTCCACTCTTGGCCCCCAAAAGACTCATGCCCATCTCATTAGGCAAGATGAAATTGGTCCATTTGGAAGAGTTTCCAAAATCTTAACTTTCAGCAGTGTTGAAAAGCTCAAAACCAATGTCTCCACTGTCTCCAAATGGCACAAGGTAAACATTTCCGTTCCAAAAGGGAGATATTGTAAAATGCTGGAACAAATGAATTGAACAAAAGAAAGAGAAAAACCTAGCAGCACAGACATTAAATCTTGTAGCTCCATGTCCAATGCCTGATACAGGCTATGCTGAGATGTGAGCTCCAAAACACTTTGAGAGACTTGCCTCTATGCCATTACTAGTTAAATACTTCATAGCCTCTCCCTTGGTGTAGCTCTACTAACTACCTGGGGCTTTCCTTAGCTGACAACCCATGTTCCAACTTTCAAGTTTCTCCACTCTACTTTCAGTTGCACTATCAGAGCTTCATGTACTTCCTTCTGAGGGTCACACTGCCTGAGCATTCCATTGTAAAATCTTAGTAGAAACCTGCATGACTTCACAACTTTAGCATTCTGCCTTCCTGAAAACCAGTACCATGGAAAGATACTAAGCTTTGCTGCCAGCCTGAGCAATAGCCAGATCCCTTTGGATCATAGCTGCAGAAGCCTCCAAGTACCTGAATAGTTGACCACTGTGAAACAAATCCTGGGAAACCAGGTTCCCATGAGTATCTTCTACAGCAGGGGACCTAGGGGCTCTCTTCTCAAATTAAATTTTTATAGCTTTTCTCTTTTGCTTCCAAAAGATGGGGTCTTGATAATTCATGAGATGCCTTTGTCCTGATACAAAGTAGTTGGATACTTTTTAGTGCTAATCTTTCCTACAACTGTGCTTTTCTTTTCTCTAACTTTGTAAGTCCTTTCTGGTGAAACTGAAAATGTTTCAAACAAGCTTTTTACTCCTGATTTTCACTGTAAATTTGCTTGAAAGAACCCATAAATACCCATGCCCTCAATTGAACTTCAACTCTTTTTACATTTTCTGCCACTAGATTAATCAGACCACCACTCCCAATCTCAGTTCCTGCAAAAGTGTCAGAATATTTACAAAATGCAGACAAATGTTTTGCCATAGAGTAACACAAATGATATCCAGTGTATTTGCTTTAGACTTCTTATTCACAAATGAAATCTTCCAATCTTAGCCTTCATTGTATATATTTCTACTGGCATTTTGGCCTTTTGAGCTCTGATCAGAATCTTTCATTTTTCTTACTTTCTTTACACCATTCTACATATTCTCTAGGTAGCATCTCCAAACTCCTCCCTCTGGGAAAGTGGAAAGCTTTCAGAAACACATAGACATAATTATAGCAATGACCCCAATTCTGTCTTACAATCGTCTGTTTTAGTGACTTTACTTATTGCAGGGCAAAAATACCTAATATTCACATTTTAAAGGAGAAAAGAATTGTATTGGCTCATAGCCTCAATTTATGGTGGACTAGCTTCAAGGCAGAAATGGCTTGGCTTAAGGGCCTGAGTGGAAAGCAATTGCTTATTTCATGACAGCCTGGTATCAGAGCAATCAGCAAAGGAGATACACCCTTGTAGCATGCTCCCAGTGACCCACATCCAAAGAGCCTACCCTCTACCACCTACCAAAACATTTGGCTTGTGAACTCATCAATGGAGTAATCCACTGAGGAATATAGCACTCCCGTTTTCTTACTTTCTCATTGCTGCAACAAAATAAAAAACACATATTTTAAAGGAAGAAAGCTATATTTTATTTGACAAGTTTACTCCATACTCAGCTAGCTCTAAGGCAGGGAAGCATGGAAAAGGAGAAACAGTTCATGATGTGGCAAGCAGGAGTCAGTGGGGGCTTCCTTCATTTTTCCTTTTTATTTTATCCAAGCTATAAGCCTGTTGGTTGGTGTTGCCCACATCCAGGGTGGGTTTTCCCTCTTTAGTAAATCCATGATCTATACCCAGAACTATGTTAAACCGATCAGTGGACTAATCCGATATTATAAAATCATGATCCAGTAACACACACCCAAGATATAGTCACTGCCAAAAGCCCCACCTCTGAGCTCATGAGGCTTGTCAGGGTCTAGATATAAGTCATAAAACCCATGACCTAATCACCTTCTAAACCTATGAGGTTTTTGGGGGAGACCTTTGATCTTTCAAAAAATTAATGCTTGTATTAATTCTTTTATCTCTCTAAAAGTTTAGAAAGGCATATATAATGAATTCAGATAATTTTAAAATATTCTATTATTCAGTCCTCATGAATGCTAACTGTAGAGTTGGACACTTTGGGATGTGAAGAATATTGCTTTTAAAAATTAGATGAGGACTTTGTATGTAGCCCAGGCCCACAAAATGAAACATATGGTAACTTTATTTCTAGACATCTTTCTCGTAATCATAAACTTTAAGTAGCAATGGAAAAGAAGGATAGAAATGCAGAACATTTTAAAAATGATGATCCAGCAAAAAAATCTGACATCAATTTTCTTCAAAATTAGCACTTGTGTACTATAATTCTTTACATTAGCTTTATAAGATTAAATTTATATTTTTATACAACTAATTTTATAACTTTATGAAATTAAAATTTTATAAAACTAGCTTTGCAACACAATTACATAATTGCACATGACAGGGATTTCTACTTTTTTGATAGCCTCTGATATTTCTTCTCAGGGGAGAAAGCAAGCTTTATGGGAAAGAAATGATTGCAAGAGGAACAAGAACCAAATGTAAAGAGCTATCCTGAATATCAAAGATTTAGTATCTAGATGGGAGTAATGCATCTAAGTATGACATTTTAGCTGTACAGTATGAGTTCAATCTCAAAAAGGACCACTGAATATGCCCACTTGTTCCACGAGACAAGACAGTCATAAAATGCACATTACCAAATAGTGTTACTTAAATCACTTGTGCATTCAATGCTTTGTCCTTTAGTGAGTACTAATGAGTCACATTTATAAATCTTGATGCTGTGACATTGAGAGATGAGTTCTTCTCATGCAGCAAAACATTTGATGTTTTGTTCCTTTAACCATCATCCTCAAAGATTCTTGAACATCTCTAATAATGATTGTTTTTAGGTACATGAATTTCATCACTTTATTTGTCCTGTTGAGTGGGTATGTGCATTAAGAGCTTTAGGGGAAAGAATGGCTCATTCATACATAATCATTTCATATTCAGCTTCTACCTATTTTGTGCTACACGATAGTCTATGTGTTTTCAGATAGAATTTCTCTTTTCATTGGTTTTCCATCAATGATTGTTATATTCATCTGTATATTTCTGATCCTCGCCTACTGGATTTTGGGCATCATGAAATATAACTGATATTACTGAAGACAGAAGGATCTGGAATGTAAAATTTTGTAAATATTCTTAACTGAGTCTGCTCTTCTGCTCCATCAACATAGAAGACCTCAAAGGAATAATAATATTTAATTCCATTGTCAGTTTAGCAGAAACTCAGCTCTAATTTAGCAGGAAGAATCTGCTCCACAAGTTCCTGCAGTTCCTTCATCATTGTGTAGTAAGAAAGAGAGGAGCAATAATTAGCTCCTCCTGTTCATTTTTCTTTTCTTTTTTTTTTTTTTTTTTGTTTGTTTTTTTTTTCTTTTTTTTTTTTCTTTGGTGGTTTTGTTTTTCTCCGGTACCGGGAACCGAACTCACGACCTTGCACTTGCCAGGCAGACGCTTTGCCGCTGAGCTAAATCCCCAGCCCCTCCTGTTCATTTTTCTTAATACTCTTTGTAATAAATTTAACATGTGTTAGCAAAGTAAAGGTCATGACATAGTAAAGCTATACAGTTAGAGGTTTGATCATCAAGGAACTGTTCTCCCAGTTGCTGAGAAAGCTACGGAAGTGTGAGGAGAAACTTTAACAGCAGAGAGGTAGAACCACATTTAAAGCTACAGCTGTGGAATCACGCATTTGTGTGCATAAACTCGAGGAGTTTTGATATTTAGGAGGACTTTTAGAAGAAAAGGAGCCACAGTGAAATAATGGGGAAGATGTGAAAAAATATGATTTATTCATAAGCTGGCTTCCATCCATACTAGCAGAATGGCTAATTCTGAACAATTTCTCATTCTCTATAGTCGCATATTTCATACTCTCAATCTCTTTGTAATTCTACTTTGTGTGAACTTTGATAGACCTTTATGAGGACTGAATTATGAATGTTTTTGTAAAGAAGCTTTATAA
Organism: Chinchilla lanigera; assembly: GCF_000276665.1. Lineage (NCBI taxonomy): Eukaryota > Metazoa > Chordata > Mammalia > Rodentia > Chinchillidae > Chinchilla > Chinchilla lanigera. The sequence goes on from NW_004955463.1 coordinate 2,892,189, forward strand.
TGGCCTTCAGCCAGAAACATTAGAGCTCAGACTTGACAATTAATAATTAACACAGCCATTCCTACATCTATACCCTTGAATGTTAAGGCAGTTCCAAATGTTATCACATTTTACACAGGCAAATTTTTTACCTCTTTTGCCCATTATCATGAAGTCAAATGACAAGGCAGTGTGGGTCAGAAACACATCCTTGTTACTGGAAGAACATGACAGTAAAAATACAGGAAGAATCACTTGAAATACACTTTAAAGTATTCATCCATTTTTGTCACTATAATGAAACCCCTAAGGCTGGGTAAATTCGTATGTGAATCCATTTACCTCAAACTTCAGAAGATTCAAGGTCAAGGCCCCAGCAGGGGTGTGGGTCCGGCAAGGGCCATCTTGGTTGTCAGATCATGTTCTATTGTACCACGGTGGGAACATGTGATGGAATAAGAGCTTATATCCCCAAATAAGAAGTGGGAGAGCAACTTTGGATTGACTCGGGCTTTTAGACAACTCACTCTCTCAGAACTGAAATATTTCCCGTGGATTACCATAATCCTTTGAGGGTAGCTCTGGCAAAGACTGAAGCACTTCCCACAAATACCAATCTCATTAACTGCTCACCATTTCTCATCACCACAATAAACACTGAGTCGCCACTGCCTGAACTCTGGAAGCATACACTCGAGTTACATCCAAACCATAACAGTGATCAGCTGGGAACTGGTACTTAGATCATGAAAGGTAATTTTACTTTTAATATTATATGTACCCTTATGTAAATCTTTTCTTTTTACTGTGTGTGTGTATGTACGTGTGTGTGATCACATCCTTTCTAGGTATTTACACCTTGAATCCGAATGGCTGTTTTTATTGATAAAAAAAGGCAAGCAAAATCAATGAATTGATAGCTATTTTCATATATCCAAATGGAAAAATTGTTAATTAAAATATATTTTCATAACCATTTGTTATATATTCCAAAATAAATCCAAGGTGAATGGGAGCAGAAAATAAAACTGTCATCTTACACTTGCTTGTTCCTGTGAACTTAGCATTAAATTGACTAGGTAAACTATTGTTTTAAATAGATTTTGTAAATTTTATAGATTATAAAAAGAAGATTTGATATCTTTATGATGTTACTTTCCTACCATGAAGCAGAGGACATCTTCACTGCCTCATATATGCTATCCAGAGGAGCACTTTATAGATCCCCTCTTGTAAATTTTACACATTTTTGTTAAGTTCACATCTGGGTATTTTATCATCCATGTTGCCATTTTAAATGAAGTTTTCTATACCATCATATCTTTTATCTAGTTACTGTTTGCATTTCCAAAAGGTTAGTTATTGCTACATAGGTTATTGATTTAAGTAAATTAACTTTTATCTCCTGCTGTTGTAACTGAATTCTTTTATTGATACGTAAATCAACTGAGTATGATTTTGTAGGTATGTAATGATATCTTTGGCAAATGAAAGTAGGTTTTATATTTTTTCCATGTTTTAATCATTTAATTGTTTCCAACTTACATTCACTGATACATTTCTAAGCACTGTAGAGTGTATTGAAAATATGTGTATTTCTCTTTTTCTTATATTAAAGAAAATTCCTTGCCTAATTTCCATTGTTTATGATACTCAGTTAAGAATCAAGGTAAATGAATTTGATATTTAATGAGAATGTCACCAGCAGGCCTCATCTGAACATAGGCTTTCAGAAGAGTAGACCACGGGGACACATTAGCTGGCTTGCTTTTAGGAGATGGAGCCTGGTTAGAAGCAGGTGATTGGTGGGATGACCTAGAAGGGTAACAGTGTCTCCTTCCCCAGCTTGGCCATTCCCTCTCTGCTTCCTGGCCACCATGATGTAAGCAGTTTCCTTCTGCTAGACCCTTCTACCATGCTTTCCTGCTCAGGAGCCAGCCAACTGTGGGCTGAACCATGAGCCGAAACAAAAAACTCCATTAGTTCTGGGTATGGAGAATGTATCCCCACAAGAGGCTAAGAAAATATTTAAGAAGGCATCTGTTGGCCGGGTGTGGTGCACATATCTGAAATCCCAGCATTTGGTAGGTGGAGGCAGGAGGATTTTTGTGACCTCGAGGACAGTTTGGGCTACATAGTGAGTTCAAGGCCAACCTGAACTATATAGAAAGATCCTGTCTCCAAAAAACAAATAACAGGGGGCTGGGTATTTAGCTTAGTGGCACAGCACCTGCTTGGCAAGTGCAAGGTCATGAGTTCGATTCCCAGTACCAGAAAAAAACCAAAAACAAGAAAAAAAAAAAAAGCAAGTAACAATAAACACACACACACACACACATACTTGTTGATTTTTAAGCATTTATTTTTTTAAAGAAACAATGCTTTGGTTTGTAAAAGGCTTTTTTAAAGTGTGCAAATAATGATACTTATCCAAGCTGGACACCCTCTGAGCCCCATCATTTAACATGACCAAAAGAAACTTACAATCATCTTTCCATGTTATATTGATTCCTAATTCAAGAAATGCCGACTCTGTTTGGCCAGTTGCTAAAACTGAAAATCTGTTAGTCACCTTTCTTTCTGCTTAATGCCATGCATTTGATCAGCAAATATTAAACCTTAGAATATCATTTCTTATCAAATTAACTGACATACAATTTTCAAGCCATCATTTTCTGTCCGCTTGGTTATTGCAAAAGCCTCATGACTGATCTTTCTGTTCCTGTTCTTTGTCATTAAACCTTACTCTAAAATCCAATTGGTGAAATGAATTGAGTTCTTCATTATGAATTAGACATGATAATGTCATGTCTTACCTCAAAGCACTGCAGTGCCTTTCCATCTCTTTAGAAAATAGTAAAAAACTTGACAACTTCCTACGCCTCTCCTCACCTCATTGAGCTCATTCTCTTTCACTCCTCGGGCTCTGTCCACACCACCTCCTCCCTGCTTCTCTGATCCTGGGGACAGGTGGCTCCATCTTGGCCTCTACACTTAACCTTTTCTCTGCCTTACTCTCCAGACACCTCTTAAATTCTCCAAGCCATTCTCTTGCCTCCTTCAGCCACTTGCTCAAAATCCTGTATTGTCAGTGAAGCTAATCTTGCCCACTACCAGGACATTGTAGCAAACCCTACCACATTTTCCACATTCTTTTCCTTCTTTATGTTACTTTGTAGCATGTTTACCATCCAATATGTTCTATCATTTCTTATTTGTCTGAAGAATTTCCTGTCTCAAATCATCAGAGTGAATCTATGAAGTTATAGATTTTCTTTATTCTAAGGATTTATTTCTCACTCTTTTATCACTAGGACTTAGAACATTATCTCATGCAAAGTAAGATAATTGAATATTTGATCATCCAAATAATGAATAACAGAATTATTTTTATGGTATTTTAAAAAATAGATATTCATTAATAGAATATGCATATATGTCATAAAATCATGAACCAGTGCCACCAGATTGCTACTGACAGACTCCCTGTCATACTTTTAGTACACTTAAATGCTTCATTTCAGGGATTATTTCATAAATACTGAGTTCAAGACCAAAACATGGTAATTAAGGTCTCATTTCCTTACTTTATATTGCAAAATCTGTTCAAGACCTTTGAGGCATTTCATTACTTCCCCTTAGATTTTTCCAGACCAAATTGGTTTCTATCTTTTCTGAACACTCACAGTGTACATACATATAAATTTACTTTTGTTTTAACTTACAGGTAAGCTTTATGCATTCAAATGTATGACAAATAATGCAATACCATTTCGTTTGTTCCCCCATACCAATCATGACATGGGCATATATTTAACAATGCATAGCTTTCTGGTCACTGATCCTGTCAGGACTTCCTGCCTGACTGATTAGTTAACTGACTATTTGATTGACTAAACCAAAACAAAAATGATTATACTGTAAAAGTAATTCTTTTTCCAAACTTTAGAATAAGGACAGAAACTTTGATCAAGAGAAAGATACTTTTATAATGCCTCAATATTTCAAAATATGTTGTATTTTGTCCAGAGAATCAGAACAAAGTGTGGAAATTTGGAAATTTAGAGTATCTGGTTTAATTTCACATAATCATAAAAGTGCATTTTCAATAACTGGAATAGCAAAAGTGTATTTTTTTTTTTTTTTTTTTTTTGGTTTTTCTCCGGTACCGGGAACCAAACTCACGACCTTGCGCTTGCCAGGCAGGCGTTTTTGCCGCTGAGCTAAATCCCCAGCCCCCGCCAAAGTGTATTTTGAAGATCAAAAAATGTTGTCATTTTAAATGAGCTGGTTTGATTACAAAGTGACATTTTAATGATTCTAATGATACTTGTTTCTGATATTTTATTCAAGAGACTAAGTCACTAATTGTCCCATGATAACGTTATAGCAAATTATACTCTTTTGTGGACATCTGGATTCTTTGAAGACTGAGTTTACTTTAAATTCCAAGTTGTTAAACTCCGGAGATTTCTTGAAGATGTCTACCATCTGGGATGGATCTTGTTATTTCTGTGAATATTTCAAACTTTTTCATATGAAACAAAACAGCAGATGAATAATTTCATTAGCTTTCACAGAGCAAAAGTTACAGATCTTTTTCCCAGTGCTAATTCATCCATTTGTAACTTCTGTGGAAAAATATACTTATGTTTGTGAGTGACAAAATTGCCTAGAAATACACACTGAACTCTGTCAGGCAGAGAGGGTTCTGCATTTCATTTGGATCACACACTTGGTAAGATGAAGGGAAGCTGCATTCCTGTTAAGGATTTTACCAGTAGCTATGAATTGTATTAGTTAAAGTAGTCATCTTACATATACTTAGTCTGTGAATACTATTTCACTGAGCTAGATTTAGTTACTTAAGAGGCAGTGAAACTTAATCAAATCTACATGTAAAAAGGTACGCCTGACCTTCCAAAAATGTCCTTTATTAGTTCATAGTATAACTGTTAAAATGATGCTTAATTTTTTTCAGTACAAATATTAGACCTTATACACAGGATCTTTTTGGAATAACAACCTAAGCATAGGATACTTTCACAAGAACTTCAGTGAGAATAACAAGATTTAGCTAATTGAATTACAGAAATTTTCAGAAGTTTGCATTTTTTAATAGTTAGAATTTTGTTATTCCATATTACCTATTTGTTTCAAGAACTTGAAATTGTCAAATTAATTACTGTGTTATTCTTGGAAACTTATCTGGTTTTCAATAATTATTAAAAAATTAATTAAACTAATTAAAGTATAGGCTATTTATACTGAGGAACTTCAGATGGCAAACCAAACCAACAATTTCCTATATTTAACAGCCACTTGCTAAAGCATGCCTTTGCCTACCAGGCCCTAGGATCCATTTAACTTGCAAAAAGTGAGCAGACTGGATGTCTGGGTCATTGGAATCTTCACAGTTTAAAACTGTTTTTTTCTCTTTTATGTTAGCTCCTGTCTCAAATTCAGCACTTTGAGCAGAATGAAAGGTTTTGCAGAATGAAATGTTTTTGCAACTTCCTAACACAGATCTAACATGAGATTTTGGCCAAAAATACAGAAGTTAAAGTCTTTTGTTAATTATTAAAGTTAAATTATTTTGGAGGGTCCTGAACTGCATGAGGAAATTAAGATAGGCTATCAACACTGACTTACAGTCTAATCTGTATCTAGATAAATACTCCTTAAACATATCTTTAACTTTGTCTTTGTCTTTATTTTCTAATATTTTATAATATATTCTCAGTACAAAAGAAAATAAGTAATCCTTTACTTAAGTACCTAAGAATCTCAAAATCAACATTCTTCCTATAAATCATAAATGACAAACTATTTTAATGTATTTAATTCAATTTGCTAGTCATATTAAAATACCATTTAAACTTGTAGAGGTCTAAATTTTTAAAAAGCACAAGTTAATTTGGCAAGTACACGTTTCAAATTACCACGTTGTATTTTCTTACCCACAGTTATAGTGTTCCTAGAGTTTACAGATGTGGATCTTTCTTTTTACTACTTAAAATAATTTTTGAAAAGCCTTACCAGGTATTTGAATAAAGAGTTTAGACAAATTAATTAACTAAATTGTATCATGAACTTACATGCCCAGTTACTAAACTCATATTTTCCAAGCCATTCCCTATATTTCTTACTGTTACCAGGAAGCTGGGTTGTAGCACAATGAACTGTTGCTGATACCTTGCTTCCTGGTATTTTTGAAGAAAGATTTCATACAACACATATAGATTGTCATACCAAGTACAGGAAGAGTATTTTGCAAAATGATAGATTTTCATGAGTGGGAGACAAGAACACACCTTCAAGCATGAAGGTGGAGAAGTGTCAAGATGGCAGCTACGTGCAGTGAAGGCTAAGGTTACAGTTACAGAATTAACCGGGTCTTTCAAGAAACAGCCTTTTCTTCCTCTAGGATCATTGCTTTTTCCGAGGAAAATGGGCTATGTCATCTTATGAGGTTTCTCTTTACTTCCTAGGTACATGCCTTTTATTTATTTCAGTTTGAAACCTTGAGGGTTTTCCAGCCACTCACCCGTGGTCTGGGTTTTGTACAGGTCTTGAGTCTCATCGGTAAGCTCAGAGGATGTTATGTTCTCTTGAGGTAAAGTCAAAAACACATCTTGTGTGGAGTGTATATATAACAGTTAAGAAAGCAACTTGTCCTTTCAAGGAACCACTAGCTGCCTGTTTTTAGGCCTGTTATTTTTAAACTTTGATTTAACATTGCTATCACACCCATTATGTTCCATGCGTAACAAAAATCAGAAAATAAATCAAGCTATTTCTCAATATTTGTGGAGGATTGGCTCCAGGAATGTGTACCTCACACGGATACCAAAATCTTCAGGAGCTGAAGATCCTTGTATAAAATTACACTGTATTTCTGCATAAATGCTTATCCTCAAATAGTTTAAATGTTTAAATCATGCTAAATTACTTATACCTAGTACTATGGAAATAGTATGCAACTGCTTATTATAATATATTGTTTAGAAAATAATGGCAAGAAAAAACAAAGTCTGTACATATTTTACATAGATAAAATTATTTTTTCAAATATTTTCAATTCATTGATCACTGAATCCATAGATGCTGAACTCACAGACGTGGAGGACCACCTGGTTATCTTCAAAGAATGGATGGGTGTATTTTAAAAGTACACAAGAATCAGACGTGGGATAATTTCATTATAAAGTACATATTGATAGTAATGAATTTTAATCGATTTATAAAATACAAATGAATTCATTCATATTTAATCAAATTTAATTAAATAATTAGTGATTATAAATTATTCACTGGATTTATTCTTTAATAGATTTGTGAATTACATTCTAAGAACTTTGTATGCTATATTTATACTGTAACCACTTAGTTTCTTAATAGAAATTGTACAGTAAAGAACAAAAAGAGAGTGCATTATTAAAACACCATAGATACATTAAGAAGAGATTATGATGTTAGAAAGTTAATTATGTTTCACAGCACACTTCCTTAAAAGATGTATCATCAATGTGTTAACAAGAGTGATAAATCCTACTGAGAAACATGATATTTATGCATTCTCAAATTAATTTGTTATAAAAAATCTTATGCATTGCAAAGAGTGAAAAGATAGAGAAACCTATCTAATTGAATAAATTTACCCTCAGTAATGGAATCCATACACTGTGTTCATGTTTCCTGTTATGATGCTTTAAAAAGGGACCAATGAGAATCCATGATTTTCCTGACAAAACACAGAACCTCTGTCTCATTAAGAGGAAGCACCAGGGAACGTCAAGTGTGTTCCACATAAGAACTAATCTTTATTCTTGGAAAATGTCAGTTATGAGGAAAACTAATTGAGGAGAAGTTCCAGAGAGAGACAGGCACATTCAATGGAATATGTGACCCTGGGTCGGATTATATTGAATTGTGGGCCTGATTTCACATTTGCTTTTGATACAAGGGCATTCTTGAGACAACTGATGAAGTACAAATGAGATTTGTGTGTTACATAAAGTTACAATATCAGTGTCCATTTTCTAAAGTTCATAATTAGTAGGAAAATATTTTTAGGAAATTAATATCAAAGTATTCAGGAGCCATTAATATCTTATTCTCAGTGTTTAAAACATTACAGCAGATATTGCAGGCTTTATACAGAAAATGAAGTGTGTTTGATGATAATATTTGAGAGATAACTATAAATATTTTATCTTCAGAGCCGAATATATGTCTATTACTTGGAAAGGTATCGATCATTCATACCTTTAAAAGAAACACTTTGCATAATTACAGTGTATATGTGTGCGTGTGTGTCATACAGGAGATTGGATGCATAGCCTCTACACTGAGCTGTATCCCCAGCAATTACTTATTTTTATGTTGCCCAGAGTCGAGCTAAGTCAGTAAGTTGCATAGACTGGTCTGGAACTTAGGATCCTCATACCTGAGCCTCCCAGAGCGCTAGGCTTACAGCCACACACCAGCACACCTGGCTATAAAGAAAATTTAATATACTATTTGTAAGTCTGAAAACCCAAAATAGTTTTGAAGCTTTAGCTTCCTACGTGTAGATCATTTCTATTATCAAGTTAAAATACAGTGTTTAAAATTTCAAAATTGACAAAATAGCTAATGTTACTACTTAATTATAAGTTGCAGAAGGCAGATAATTAGTCTTCTATTTGTTCAACTCAGGAATTCATGGTAGAGTCATTTTCAGTAAAATGATTTGGTATTAGCTTTAACAGATTAATAATAAATACAATAAAATACTTCATAGGATTAATGAAGAAAAGCCCTTATTCTCTTCCTTAAAAATGCATGTTATAACGACGAGGGTAGATCCATTTTTGCTGTTGTATCTTTAAGGCCTAGCACAGTGCCTCACACAAAGTGAGTGTTCAGTAAATGTTTTTAAATGAATAAATGAACATGTACCCTTATGGAAGACATCCTTATAAATACACTGAATTACAACAAATAAAATCATACTTCCTATTCTTCCCATGAGCAAAACAAAATATTTTCTTCATCATCTGATGGGCATTTGTCTGTGGTACATATACAAAGTGGAATCCCCTTTGGCCAAAACATTTTTAAAAAGCAGTGCAATCCTATCATTTGTGACAAGGTGGTTGGAAATGGAGATCATTATGCTACAATAACAGCAAAGTAAGCCAGACACAGAAAGACAAACACATCAGGCTATCACTCATAGATAAAGTAGGAAATGTTGATTTCAAGGAGCTTGACAGTAGAACTAGGGCCACCAGAGGATACAGAGATTACAAGAGGAAAGAATGAGTGTCGATCCATGGGTGCAAAGAGTAGCAAGGTGACACTAAGAGTTCCTGATGCGAGACTGCACAGAGCGGGACTAGAAAGAACAAGCACGAACTGTAGATTTCTAAATTCTACAAAAAGTATTTTGAATATTGTTGCTATAAAGAAATGAGAAATATTTAAGGAGATATTTATCTTTTTTTTTTTTTTTTTGGTTTTTCTCCGGTACCGGGAACCGAACTCAAGACCTTGCGCTTGTCAGGCAGGCGCTTTGCCACTGAGCTAAATCCCCAGCCCCAGGAGATATTTATGTTTAATTTGATTTAAACATATCCTCACATATATAGAAGAATCAAATGGTACCATATAAAGAGGTGTAATTTTTGTGGATTTACGTTTCAAAAAACAATATATTTAATCTTTAAAAGAAAAGTATAATTCATTCCATTTTGGAAGTAAAATAGTTTCCTATCAAAACCTTTTCATTTATTTTATTTTATTTTTTTAATTTTTTTTTTTTTCCGGTACCGGGAATTGAACTCATGACGTTGCTCTTGCCAGGCAGGCACTGTGCTGCTGAGCTAAATCCCCAGCCCCAAAACCTTTTTATTTTTATGAGCCTGCCATTATGAAACTCTTCTCACATAGGATATTAAAGGACAAAGGGGGTGTGAAGGTTTCATCTTAGTTTATCCATATCACTTAATTCAAATTGTGAAAAAGTCCTGGCCAATCAAAATATAGAATTTCACATATACCAATTTTATTTTTGCAACATCTAAAACTGTCAGATAATTTATTTTTATTTCAATTTCTATATTTAAGTGTCAGTGATATACACACATACAAAATTACTTAACTCTACCCTATATACTTAAATACATGTGCATTTTGTGTTCCTACATTGTTAGAATAATAACCAAATTTTTTTTTAGTATTATTATTTTTCTTTCGTTTTTTTTTAGACAGGGTCTCAATGTGTAGTTCAGGCTGGCCTTGACCTCATTTTGTAGCCCAGGCTGGTCTCGAACTCGCAACAATCCTCCTGACTCAGCTTCTCGAGTGCTGGGATTACAGGCGTGTGCCACCTCACCCTGTTCACATTTTATTATTGAAATTTATATTTTATACACTCCACATTAATGACAAAATGTGCAAAGATAAAAGTCTTCAATATATTTTAGAATAAAAATGAAAAATCTGATATCAAAACAGCAAAAAATGATAGACTAATAAATCTCCCTACTAACATGTTTCCCCCCAGCTGTAGTCCAGTGCACAGTGCAATACAATAAGCTACAATAAGTTATTACAGCTGGTTTTCAAGGGTGAGAGGGTTGAGTTCTTCCCTATTGTGTACTTTATTTGAAGTTCCAGCGAAAGATACGCTAAGAAAATATTTGATCTGAAGAGGAAAATGAGAATGAGAAAAAAATAAACAAAGCATCTTACGTTTGGTTGTGAAAGGGAAAAAATCATCTGCCAGCTGCCAGCCCAGGGCAGCATGAAGCTTACTTGTAGTGCTCCTGGCAGAACTTAAAACATTTCAGAGCACATCACTACTATCAGAGGACATCACCCCATGACCAAAATGGATCGAGACAAAAAGCACAAACTCTATAATTATGTCTAAAAATGCATAGCAAGAAAAAAAGGCAATCTGTTAATTGATGGCAACCCAAAATCACTTTATTCCTCTAGACTTCTAGATAAAACTTATTAAGCTATCTGGCCATTGAAATGCCTCCTGCCTTTCTGACATCACATAGTCCAGAACTGATATGTCTGCTTCGTTAACTCCCAAAGAAACAAACATACTCCTAGGCGTACTGACAAGCATCTTCTAGCTGACAATGCGCATGTGCACTTTTCCTCCCCACAATGGTTCACTTCCCTGGTGACAGCAGGTTACTAGACCTCCATTTTGACAAAAGATGTTCTCCAAGTGGCTTTTGGAAACTTCCCTTTATCGTTTATAAGAAATATGGTACTGCCCTCAGAAAACACCATGTCTAGATATTGGAAACAATACAGCAAAGGGCTGGGGAGGTAGCTCAGTAGTAGAACACTTAACTCATGAGCTCCAGGCCCTGGATTCCATCCTCAACACACAAAAGCAAAGTCAAAACAAAACAGAAAGTAAGAGCTCCCCCACATAGTATGATCCAGGAATTCTAAAGACCTAGGAATAATAGCTTATTTTTTATTATTAGGACTATATTTCTAATTGTTAAATATTTAGCAGAGTACTTTTCATAGAAACCCTGTTCTATAGTAAACATTAGTCTGTTTTCTCATGATTTTACACAATGCTTGGCATCCACAACTTACATGAGGAGACACTCAATTCGGCTCATAATTTAAGGAGATACATTTCATGGTTTGCGGACTTCAAGGCAGAAACTCATGGTGGAAGAGCTGGTGAAGCAAAGCTGTCCAATTCATGTGGACAGGAAGCAGAGCCAGGAAACAGTACCAGCGAGAAACGGGTGAAGGACCAGATATAGACCCTTAGGTCACACTTCCATACACATCCATTCACACTGGTTTCACAGGTTTTGTTTAATATCCTTCGTCTCTTTACACAATATCCTTACGACTCTATTGACTTACTAGTAAGTCTCAGTTGATCAGGCTGAAGCCAGCAGGTGAGGAATAAATTTTCAGAGCCCATTAAAGTCTGAAGTTACTAACAACTTTTATTCAGTTGTGTGTACCAGTGATCTCGTTGTACTACCTGTAGAAACCTCATAGCCATTTTCCAAATTTCTGGATACATTTTTTTTTACTCTCAATATGAATTTTTTTGTAATGCTTTCCTTGCTAAGATGATAGCTGCCTGATGGCCACTGATTTTTATCCTGCTTGTGCATTCATACATGATTAGTGAAATGTAGTTCCATGTAGTGACTTGAGAGCCATTTTATTGAAATATTGCCACATATAATATTGACAATGTGCACAACCAATATATCACCAGAATTATTTAAATATGTCATTGGAAATAGGTAGAGCCCTGTTCAAAATGCAGTTCAAACACTTTTCATAACAAATGTGAATATCTACTAATTTATATATTTAACAAAAATATAAATGATCAAGAATTCTGTCTCAGGATTCGTAAAACATAAAAGCCCATCAAACTCGTAAGAAATAGAAAGAAAACAGAATGTAAGAGAAAGAAATACAGAAACAACTAAGAACATCATGCTAACATTTTTAGGAAGTTGGTTCTTAAAATTTTTTTTGTTTTGTGTTTCTGAGACAGGGTTTCACTATGCAGTTAAAGCCGGCTTTTTCTCCTGCTGCAAATCCTAGTTTCACTTCCCTTTTAAACAGTTTCTTCCCATTTCACTATATTTATTGTACATTTTGGATCTTATTTACTTTTTCATTTACTTATTTACTTTTCAGCTTTTCACAATATGGTGATAACATGATTGTTACACATGTGAGTCTGATTTATTTCACGTATGAGTATGGTCTTGAGTTGCATCCTTTCATCTATAAAAGTCTCAAATTTATCCTTCTTTATGGCTGAGTAGAACTCCACTGTATAAAACAACTGCAACTTTTTTATCTTTTCTTCAGTTGATGTACATTTGAGTTGTTTCCAAGATTTAACTATTACAAATTATGCTGTACAAATATGGGTGCACATATATCAGTGTGGTATCATGTCTTTATTTCTTCTAGGAACATACACAGAAGGGAAATGGCTAGGTCAAATGGGATCTCTAATCCTGGTTTCTTCAGGAATCTCTACACTGATTTCCACAGTCGTGGCACCAGTCTACATTCTCAACAACAGAGAAGGGTTCATTTCTATAACCTGAAACAAACACTATAATTAACAAATCACACAAAAAATTTGTGTCATAGAAAATGCACACAATTTTATACAATATATTAAAAAATCAAATCCAACATTTTATAAAAGTATTGATCAGTTTTGGGGGTGTAGTTCAGTTGGCTTCTATCTGCAGCACTACAAAAATCATAGAAAGCAAAAAGCAGTGAGGATCCACCAAAAAGTTGTTAATTGATTTAGAGGGTTTAAAGAAATGGAAGATATTGTTCACCAGATGAAAATAAAAGCAGACAAATTTGCTCAATTTAATTCAAATATTACTAATTAAAAATAAACACTTGCTAGTGAAGTAGACAAAAGTGATCATGCGGAGCTTAGAATATACATGATTTTAAGAAACACAATTCAACTCTAAAATATATATTAAACTATAATACTTACCAATTTAAAAAAATCAACTGGATTTATTGTTATTTAAAACACACAACACTGTAAAAACAGCAATTAAATGAAAAGACAATGTTATTTAGAAGATACATAAAGAAAAATGGCTCACTACATTGAAAATTATATATTTACTCTATCACATAACATGTGGATCATCAAACAGGATGGAAGGAAAGAGGAACTTGAGGGCTATGAAAGAAATATAGGATGATATTTTGTGACATATTGGTGGGAAAGAGCATTAACAAGTAATGGATAAGTATGCATTGTATGTGTTATTTTAACTATAGAATGGGATGTTACACTTCAATGAAGAATAAAATAGGCTGAGTTAAAAGAGGGGTGACATATTGGAAAAAATTATTATGATCTAAAAAGTGATAAGTCTTCAGATACCCAGCCTTTCTACAAATAAATGAAAATATGACAGAAATCTTAGTAGATACTATGAAAACATTCTAGAAAGGAAATTTATAAAAGGAAAGCCTAACAGGTTAATAAAAATATGACAAACACTACAGCCTCTCACTTGATTGGGCAAAGAAAAGCAATGTGATGGGAATTTGCCTATAAGCTTGCAAGGTTGAGTAACAAAAGAAGAATGGTAGAACATACAATTCCTCACACACTGTTGCTAACAATCAAAAGAGGTGGTGCTAGCCCACAGATCAGGCACTAGTCTTCAGAAAGGGAAAGAATATGTATTTGCTGTGATTGACCAGTAATACCTTAATTTCTATAGACCAGAAAGGCACATGAGAAAAAGTCACAGCACAAAGTTTAGCACTGCTCCTGTCAGCAGACAATGAGAGTGCCATATCATAACCACTAGACCACCAGGGAGAGTCAGCAGACAATGACAAGAAACCCAGATTTCATCAATATGGGGATATACCAATAAAATAAGGTATGAAATGAGCTAAGAAATAGCATAAGAAACAGATATTGAATAAATGATTTTATTTTTCCAACCATTAATATAGAGAGATTTCTTTATCCTTCAGTCTTTTGGGCATTTGTTATTATTTGCTTTCTTGATGACAGCCATTCTTTCTATCTAAATTGCCTATATGTGCATCAAAATCAGAATAAATAGAGAAAATGTGATATTTATATAAAGTTGAAAACTCCTCTACCCCTAAGATAACCTTGAGTCATTTATAGAAAAATGGATGCACTTTAAGACTATTTGATAGGAAATGTTGGAAAAAGAATAAGCAGTATGCAATTTACAAAAGACTGTTCTAGGATATTGATATTTGCTATAGTAGCTGTCACAAAATATTTTCACATTAACTATTGCCTGGATGAGTATGAATGAAGGATTAAGTACTTTCTACTTTTCAATAGTTGTTATGGTGAAATTTGGTAAATGCATCAAGGTATTAGATCTTCTTTATTGTGAAACTCCTGCTTGGGGAACAGTGAAAAGAATATCACCGCTTGGACACAATACCCTTCTGTTCTGATTTCATTTCTTGGGCTTATTATTTGTGGGTATAAAAATGTCAAAGTGTTGCCTGAAAGTCCTTATTACTTAGCCATAGACATTCACAGTGTAAATGATTGCCAGTCAAGAAAGAATGAGGGAAAACAAGTATAGTATTATAAGTCTCATATATTTCATAGGGTCATTATAGAAACTGTCTAAATTAAAGTACAATATGCCAATAGTCAGTCACACTGTTCTTTTCAGATGTCTTTAATCTTGCGGGGATAGAAAAGGTAATAAAGAATGCTTTTGCATTTATACCCCAGATTAGGAAGAGTTTATCTTACTATCTCCTTTCTCCATACTGTCACCTTGAAATGGGCTTTGATTATATCAAAATTGGCAAGCACATATTGAAAAACATAAAATTTTTAAAGTACCTATTAAATCACTTTTAAAACTCATACCTTAACTAGTATCCAAGGACCTCTGACTCCTGCTGCCACCAAGGGAAAGTCCCGCCAACCTGGAAAGCTTCAGGAATGACCTTGAATCCTGGGAAACTTTGAGAGATTTGAGAATGACAAAAACAAGGACCAAAATGCAATATCAGACCTCTTCCCTACCCAGAACAAGCAAGTCCAGGAACATCAGCATGGAAGAACATGCAAATCACACACCTGAAATTTCTGAAATGATAGCAACTCAAGTGAACTGCAACAGGCTATAGAGGAAATCATATCAGAAATAATCACTCAGGTCAAAAATGAAACGACAACCATAATGAAAGAATTGCTCAGCATATCCAAAGAAGACATAGACAAAAAATAGAGGAATACAAAAAAATGATGAAACCTTGAATAAACAGTATAGGAAAGAAGTAAAGTACATGAAATAGATTCAAATAAATATCCAGGAAATTAAAACTTCCATTGAATGCTTGCAAAAGCACTTGAACAAAACAGAAGATAGACTTTCAGACCTTGAAGACAGAAATGGAGCTGGTGATCATGAAAGGTCTCTTAAAAATAACAAGAAACCCACAAATAACAATTCAACAATTGCAAAATTAAGCAAAGAAAACATTATAAGATTGATATGTGTCAACAAATGAGCACGAGGGAACACGAATGTCATAAAAAGACTATTTGCAGAAGTTACAGAAGAAAATTTCCCAAGCATAACAGAAGAAACTGACATATAGTGAGGCACATCAAACTCCAAGTACCTATAACCAAAATACATAATAGTAATTAAAGAACACATAATAAGAATCCCTAAAGTGCAACAAAAGAACAGAATATTAAAAGCTGTTAGGGAAAAAAAAAAAATAACCAGGAAAGAAAAACCAACAAAAACAAAGCAAAACCCACAAAAAAAAACACCAAAGGAAAAAAAACCTAACAGTGAGGAATTCAGGTCCTGAATGAAAACAACTTCCAATTCAGATTGCTGTACCCTGCAAAACTATCTTTCAAAATTGATGGACAAATAAGATACTTCCATGAAAATTTCAACTGAAGAAATTCATGAACACCAAAACAAACCTACAAAGAGTACTGAAAGATGTTCTTCAAAGAGATAAAAGTGATCATAATTTCAAGACCAAGGATAGAAAAGAACCACCAAGCAAGGTAAGCAAATAAACAGAGGTGAAAATAGAGAACTAACAGCGAGAAAATAACATGACAAAGATAATTCAACACATTACAGTAATAACCACTAATATAAATGGCCTAAATTCATCAATCAAAAGAAACAGACTCACAGTGGATCAAGAAACAAAATCCAAAAATAACTTGTGAACAAGAAATGCATTTAACTCAAAAAGAAATTCATAGACTGAAAGTCTAAGGATGGAAAACAATACTCCATGAGACAGGAACCCAGAAAAAAGTAGGGGTAGGTATTCTATTTGCAAACAAAGTGAACTTCAAACCAATAATGATCAAAAGAAATAAAGAAGGTCATGATATTCTTGTTAAGAGAAAGAAATAACAATCATAAATATACATGCACCAAATGTAGTAGCACCCAACTATATAAGACAAATTTTAATAGACATGAAAAATCAAATAAGTACTAACACAATTGTAATGGGATTTTAACACACCATTGTCACAAGAGATAGAACAACTAGACAAAATTCCACCAAGATATAACAGAAGTAAAACAAATGTGTGAACAAATGGGCTTAGTAGATGTTTACAGAGCACTTCACCCAACAACGTTAGCATACACATTCTTTTCAACTGCACATGGAACATTCTCTAAAATAGACCATATACTAGCACATAGAACATACTAAGTAAATGCAAAATAAATTAAATTATCACATGCATATTATCAGACCACCATGCAAAGAAATTGGAAATTAATGTCAAAAGAAATCACAAAAACTCCATAAACCCTTGGAAATTAAATAACACCCTCCTGAACATCGAATGTGTCACAGAAGAAATTAAAGTAGAAATTAAACACTATTTACAATCAAATGAAAATGGAGAAACAAACAACCATAACCTGAGGGATTTAATAAAAGCAGACCACAGAGGGAAATTTAGGTCAGTGGATTTCCACATCAGGAAAATGGAACAAACACAAATAAACAACTTTATGCTGAAATTTAAGCTTCTAGAAAAAGAAGCACAAGTCAATTCCAAAACCCAAAGAAGGGAGGAAATTATAAAGATCAGAGCAGAAATTAATGCAATTGAGACTAAGAGAACAATACAAAGAATAAATGAATCAAAGAGTTGGTTCTTTGAAAAAAGAAATAAAATTGATAAACTCTTAGTCAGCCTTATCAAAAAAAGGAAAGAAAAGACTCAAGTTCATGCACTGACAAACAAAAACATGAAAGCACTATACATGCTGTGGAAATTCTGGACATCATTAATACCTACTGTGAAAATCTTTACTTTCATAGGATAGAAAACATGGAATACATGGAAAGATTCCCAGACACATATGAAATGCCACAACTGAATCAAGAAGATGTAAAGCTCCTGAATAATCCAATATCACACAATGGTATTGAAAATGTAATTTAAAAATTTACCAGCAAAAAAAAGTCCAGGTTCTGATGGATTTACAGCAGAATTCTAAGAGAAATTTAGAGAAGACTCAATTCTTCTCAAACTGTTCTCAAACTGTTTACTATAGTAAAACGGGAAGCAATTTGTCCAAACACATTCATAGTGGGAAGTATTAACCTGATACCAAAATCAGAGAAAGACCCAACCAAAAAAGACAACTATAGACCAATACTGCTAATGAACATAGACACAAAAATTCTTAATAAAATACTAACTAATAGAATGCAGCAAATCATAAGTAAGATAATACACCATGACCAACTAAGACTTATCACAGGAATGCAGGGATGATTCAACATATGCAAATCAATCAATGTAAAACACCATATCAACAGAGCCAAAGGTAAGACACACATGACAATCTCAATAGATGCAGAGAAAGATTTTGATCAATTCCAACACTTATTCATGATAAAAATCCTATATAAAATTGGAATAGATGGAATTTACCTCAATCTGGAAAAGCCATCTGTGACAAACCAACAGGCAATATCATACTAAATGGATAAAAACTGACAGTTTTCACTTTAAAATCAGGAATAAGACAAGGATATTCACTGTCACCACTCCTATTCAACATACTTCTGGAAACATTAGCCAAAGCAATTGGACAAGAGAAAGAAATAAAATCAATAAAGATAAGAAAGGAAAAGTGAAATTTTCATTACTAGTACAGGAGATGATACTCTAATAGAAGACCCCCAAAAATTCACCAAAAGACTCTTTGAATTAATAAACAAATACAGTATTATAGCTGCATACAAAGTTAGCACTCAAAAATCAGTAGCATTCCTATCCACAAACAACAATCATACTGAGAGAGAAATAAGTGAAATCATACCTTTCACTATAGCATTCAAAAAGTTGAAATACTTAGGAATCAATCTAACAAAAGAAGTAAAATATCTACACAGAGAAAATTACAATACTCTGAAAAAAGAGATCAAAGAAATATTTCAAAAAATGAAAAGATATTCATTGCTCATGGGTAGGAAAAAGTAACATTGTGAAAATGGCCATACTCCCAAAATTGCTATATAGATTCAATGTTATTCAGATAAAAATACCATTGGCATATCTCACACATCTAGAGAAAACATTCCTAAAATTCATCTGGAACCAAAAGAGACCCAAAATAGCAAAAGCAATCCTGGGAAACAAAGGCAAGGTAGGAGGTATCACAATCCCCAATTTGAAATTATAACACAAAGCTTCTGTGGTAAAATCAGCATGGTATTTGCAAAAAAAACCAGACCTCAACATTAATGGAACAGACTGGAAGATGCAGCCACAACCACAAACATACTCAGCCACGTAATCTTTAGGGGCCAAACAAGTTCACTGGAAGAAACATAGCTTCTTTAATAAATGGTGCAGGGAAAAGTGGCTTTCCTCATTCCAAAGACTAGAAGTAGACCCATGCCTATCACTGTGCACCAAAATAAAGTCAAAATGCATCAAAAATGTAAATGTTAAAACAGAAACACTAAAACTACTGGAACAGAAAATAGTTAGAAATCTTGAAGATATAGGGTAGGCAGAGATTTTATGAACAAAAACCAAACTTCACAGGAAATACTTTAAAGAATCATCAACTGGGATCTCATGGTATTGAAAAGTTTTGTATATCAGAAGAAATCACCAACAGGGTGAAAAGAAAACCCTTGAACCGGGAACAAGTTTTATCCACTTGTCCCTCAGACAAAGGAAGTTTACCTAGAACATATAAAGAATTAAAAAAAAAGAAATCAGGCCCCCAAAATTCAAAGACCCAATACAAAAATGGGCATATGAAATGAATACACACTTTTCTGATAAAGAAATACAAGTGTCAAATAAATACATTTTAAAATGTTAACATCATTAATCATTTGAGAAATACCAATTAAAACAGCACTGAGATTTCATCTCATTCCAGAAGGTATGGCTGTCATCAAGAAATCAACCAATAACAAATGCTGGAGAAGTTGTGGGGAGAAGCAGCACTTGTCCACTGTTGGTTGGAGTGTAGACGTGCAACCACTGTGGATATCAGTCTGGAGATTCCTCAGTAAACCAAGATCAGAGGTCCCATTAAACTGAGCTATTCCACTCCTGGGAATTTTTACAGAAGAACTGAAAACGTCATACCACAGAAATATATGTGCACCCATGTCTACAGCAGTGCAATTTGTAATAGCTAAATGTTGGAAATAACCCTAAGGTCCATCAACTGAGGAATGGATTAAAAAATGTGGTATTTTTATACAATGGAGTATTACTCAGCTATAAAGATAAACTAGAGGCTTTCATAGATAAATGGATGCAACTAGAGACCATACTCATAGGTGAAATAAATTAGATTCACATGTGTAAACACCACACTACTTCCCTAGAAGATGAATTTGAAAGATTAAATAAAATCTTAAAAGAATAACAGATACTGTGAAAAGGAAATAAACTGCTCATTTAGGAAAGAACAACTGCCATGCGGGAAAAGAAAAAAAAAAAAAGGTAAGGGAAAAATAGGTTTATTTATACACAGAAGATAGCTAAGATAATTGTACTACTAATTTCTATTTGTTTATATAAAGGAATAGTTAATGTGTAACTGATTGATCAATGTTACATGACTCTATCTGGTTATCTGAGTAACTACTTTGAAGATAACTATAAGTAATTTAGCAACCATTGTTAATTCCCTCTCACCTTGTTTTAAAATTCTGTATCATTTTTACTGTTTTTATGTTGTTTTATTTATGCCTTTGTTTTTGTTATTTTGTTTTTGATATTTTCTCTTTAAAATTAAAAAAGAAAAATTTGTGTAAATACAAGTGTAGCTGAGATAAGTGTATTGCTGATGTCCATTCATTTATTGAAAGAAACAGTTAATGGTTTATTACTTTTTTTCATGACTAATTTCGTGTGCTTACATCTGGTAATCAGAACAATTAATTTGAGGACAACCATATGCAATCTAACAATCATTGCTGAATTCCTAACATCTTGTTTAATGTATCTCTGTTTCATTTCTAATTTTTTTTATTATTTGTCATGGTCTTTAATTTCTTTATGAATCTTGCATTCTTGTATCTGGTATTCTGAGCAACTTCACTGAAGATAATAATATGAAATAGAACAACCATTGTTAATTCTTATCATCTTGTTTTGAAATCTTGTGTTATTTTTATTGTTCTTGTATTTTTTTGTTTTTTGCTTCATTGTTGCTATTTTGCTTTTTTTCTCTTTTCTGCTTAAAATAAAAAGAAAATAAAACTCACACCTTATCATGTTGTGGTAAAAAACATATGAATAAAATATCCCAAATATTTTCTTAAAGATATATTATACTATTTTTCAAATTTAAATAATAAATACAAAATAGAAAAGGTTTGATCTCTTTAAAAGGTTTAATTTATACTATTTTTAAAATTTAAACAATAAGTACAAAATAGAAAAGGTTTGATCTCTTTAAAACATTTTCTAAGAAAATGGCACTAAATTACAGAATAAAACAATGGTATGGAAAATAAAAAGGTATCAAGCTAAAAGATCTGAGAAATTATATTCAAAGTGATAGAGCTAAGATCTGAACACAGTACAGTGACTGAATTAGTTCTTATAAAGAAAGAATGACACTACACAGTGAAGTCGGTGTTCATATGTATGTTTAGTTGCAATGATTGGAGGAGATAAGTGAGAAGTATTGAATTTGACCTTTGAATCAGTTCCAGGAAACAGCAGAATGAAGAAGGTCCCTTGCAGGTACAAAAGGAAGAAACATACTCCCGAGAGCCCTTTAGAACTTCCAAGTGTAGCCTGAAGTTTTTGAGTAAAGTATTCAACTAAAGTTTTTCTTTTTGTACTTATAAAATAACGGAAATAAATTAAAATGTTTTTACACTTTCAGTCTCTCATGAGCAAAGTATATTGATCTGTACCTTTAATGCAATATGTATGCAAACATGTTAGGAAGATTCTTTGTAGACGCATATGAATATACTGAGTTGTACATGGAATACCATGCCCTAGGGCCGCTAAATAATTTTTTTTTTTTTGGTATTGGGTATCGAAATAATTGTTAACAAAGAAGAATATAATGACAGAAATCACCCTATTCTACATTAAGCCTTAATATGCAGCTATCAGAGGGATGCTAGTTATGTAGTATATATAGCAGTGCCTTGTTTCACAGACTTAATCAGTTCTATGTTTCTGGAAAAGATGGCCATGTTTGTGTTTCTGCAGGAAAGATGGCCACTGTTGTGTTCATCACCTGATACTGAGTTTAAAAACAAAAATAAAGTTTTGTCAAATGCTACTGTTTTGCAAGCCAAGTTGTTTCCCCCAAAAGCATTTGTGAACCAAGGTGCCCTGTAATGATTACATGTTGTACTTATATTTTCTGTACTGTGTACCATATGTGTTATTATCTGTTATTTGCTATATTTAATGCATGCAAGGTTGTGTATAATTTACTGTATAGCTATCTGGAGAAATAGACCCAGAGCATAATGGGACAGAATAGAGAGCCTTAAATAGAGCTACACAAATATGCTCAGTTGATAGTCCACAAAGCAGTTGCATAGAGATTTAGGTCCAAAATTGTGAACCATAATGGAAAAACAAAGCAGTGATACATTGGAATTCTCAAAAATTAAAAACTAAACAAACGTATTAGAAATATACAAAAGTGTTGTAGAGACAGTTGGCATAAAGGGATAGTCAAATGGCAAGTAAGCACATGGAGAAGAGTTCAAAATCATTAACCACCTGAAAAATACAAATTAATGTAAGTTTTCACTATAGAGCTATCAGGATGGCTGACAACAAAATAACGAAGTCAGAGACCAAATCTATGCTCACAAATTGTGGATACAACTATAGAATGACAGTTTCATAAAATTAATAATAATGATTTTTAAAATGAACATAAAATTACACTTTTAGATGTTTATTCCAGAGCAGTAAAATGCATTTGCCTACAGAAAACCATGAAAATTAATGTCACTAGAAGTTATATTTATCACAGCACAAAACAGCCCCTGAATTGAAATAACCTAAATTTCATTTAAGACACTACACTTTAAATAGGCTATTGTACATCCACATCATGAGCACCACTTAGTAATAAAAAATAATAAACTATTCATTGCGATATTGCCTCAATCAGTACTCACAAGAGACTGGGTACTATTTTTGAAAGTTTAGACCAATGTACATGTAATATCATACATTTTGCAGGAAAAATATCTCTTTTTATTTGCATCTCATTTTGTACTGTTATGTTAATATAAGTAAAGAATTAGCACTCAGTAATGAAAAGTATCAAATATTTAACATGTAAAAATAAATATATCTATAATAAAAGTATGTATACATTTATTTTAAATTACAATAGTAGAATATCCTGAATTAGTTTGCTTCATATATATAAAGATTTTTAATTTTTGATTATTTTTTATATTCTTGCAGGCAAAAAGATATTTGATCATATTTTAGCACAGGAAATTCTAGGCTCTTTAGTTTACATATTTTGTTAAATTATTCTTTAAAACATTTCAGCTGTCATTAACTTATCCTTATATTGCTTCTTTATACTTAGTATACAGTATTTCCATTTCTTCACCTTACTTTTCCTTTTTAGACTGCAGTTTGGTATGTAGAAGCCTTTAATAGAGTGGTTGTATTTTTTAAAAGATCACTCTGTTGATAAGTGGTATCTTTTAAAGTGTTTGGGTACTTAAGACAGCACTTAAATCTTTTCAATTTACAAAATAAAAACATTTCTGACACTAAAAGCAGGAAACATACAGTTCTACCTGTTGTATTTAACATGCGTACTTCTTGTAAATTTCCCTGAAGCAGTTAGCAACAGTTGATTAGATCACAAGTTCCAAAGAGCCCTTTAATTAATAATTCATATCAAGGAATTTCAGGACTCGCATCCGGCCATTTTCACAAGTCTGTACAGGATTCAGTGATTTGCAAATATCGTTCATATTTTTATCTCATTTTATTTATATATCACATCAGTCAAGTAAAATAGCATATGGCATTATTCAATTTTACAAATTAAAAATTAAATTTCAGATTAGTTTTGATCGTAGCAAGATAATACATGTTGATATTCAGAAAACCTCCTTCTAAACCAACTATATATAACATTATTTGTTGAAAAATTAATAAGTCTTTGCTTTGTTAACAATATAGACTTTGAGTACACAAATAGAATGGAATTGGGATCGTACTCGTGGCATGGTTAACAACTTATAAAATTTTTTGGAGTCAAGAACTTAGAAAATATAAGACTTAAGTACAAATAAAAATGTTTGCACTGTTTTACTGCTGATTGAAGATATAAATTACCGTGTGTTACTGACATGGTTATAGCAAAACATCTGCTTCTGTCTTATAAAACAACAAGTACACACACATTTTAGAAATAAATAAAATATGGAATTAAAACATGAGTTTAATATCATTAATTAGGTATAATAATGACATTTGTATTTAAGGACAGTGGGAAGATGAAGTCCTTATTTTTGCCAATAGAAATTCAGTTTTTCCAAATTGAAATTGAAATGCATGAATTTTTAAAAAATATTCAGCAAATATTTGTTATTAATGCAGTACTGCCAAAAATGTTTACAAATACATCCAGATACTACAGTTTACTTATGTCAACTTTTGAGAATAAAACCTTAACATTTCAATATAAATTTGCATAAAATTCATGCTGTTTACAAATAGAATATTTAGACATTTATGTACTAGGAATTGCTCACTAAATATAAATAATATGTGGATTCAATGTGCTTATCAGCTTCAGCAGTTTGTGGCAAAATACTTTTGTAGAAAAAATGTAATAGTTTATATGCTATACATGTGCTGGGAAAGAGAGAAGCATGAATAAATATATTTATGTTGATTCAAATAGATAAATACTTTGAATTTTAACCATAGTTTAAGGTTTCATTTCCAATATGCCACGTTGTATTTACCCACTCCCCTGGGTCTGAATACTGGGTTGTTTTCTATTTTTCCCAACTAGAAACCATTTCTAAGCATACTCTTAAGCATATCTTGCGGAAGCCAGACAGTTTTACAATTTCCCTGAAATCTGATTGTCTCATTTTGATTATTGACAAAGGTAGAATCTTACAGATTTGCTCTTTAAAATGCAGCTCTAGATGAGTATTTTGAGACTTCTAGAGTTTATAAGAAATCTTCCAGCACACTCTATAAAGCATGGGAAATTAAACATTTAAAGGGCTGGGTGTGTGACTCAGTTTTAGAACACTTGATTAGCACATGCAAGTCCTTGGACTCAACCTCCAGTACTACAGATAGATAAATAAATAAATATGTAAATGAATGCAACATTTTAAACTCTTTTCAAACTGAAATGAAAACTTCTTCAAAATATTGCTTTAAACATGTTTATTTCTCAATATTGGAAAAATGTTATATCTCCTCATTATCTGGTCATGTACAGTTCTGCTTCTTTGAATTTGCAATCCATGTTCTTAGTTTATCATTACTAATATCATCATCATTATCATCATCATCATCAACATTTTCCCTCTTCCACCTCTGTCCCTGGTTCTCACAGCACACTGTAATAGAGAAGGAAATGCAACTCTTGGAATAATTTGCATTTTAGAAAATTTTGAGTAAGACATTTTGTCTCAATATATTCATTTTTTTATTCTTACATAAAAACTAAAAACTTGTGTATATTATTGGGGCATCTTTGCTGTTTTCATAAAGTATACATTATATAATGATTAAATCACATTAAACATATCTACCTCTTCAAACATTTATCATTTCCTTAAAGTCAAATATTTATGAACTGATGATTCCTTTATTTTATGTATTTTTATCCCAGAAATATTTGTATTCAAACCATAACTAGATGATGAAATCAATAAACCACACAAAGTAAATATGTTGAGAGAATTTAAAAATTATTGATAAAAGAAACAGGCAACCAGAGTAGAGTTATATTTATTATCACTTGTTTACCTTGCAAAGTATTAAAAATATAAAAGGTAGGGCCCATTTCTTTCATGATAACAAATTTAATTAAAATCTACTCTACATGTCATTTTCTATCTTATTTTTCTATATGCATATGTAAAATGTGGATATAATTTTCCGTTTGTTAAAGACCCCCACAAAAGCATCACAATTGTTTGCTTAATCTTATTTTAAAATAAGACTATGAAAGAAAAAATTCATAGAAATTTATTAATATACCAAAGTTTTTTCCCAAAATATATTTTATGGTTATGGTCTGAAATGTCCTTTCCTCAATTCATCTTTCCTCTATATTCTGCAGGCTTCAATATGGTGAATTTCAAAATAAAGTTTAAAAAATAGTAAAAAGTGTCAGCACTGAAATGAAAACTTTTAATTCTTAGATAAAATTTTTCAAATTCAATTTTGGTCATTCAACAATCTATTTTCTGAAAAATTTGTAATATTTAAATTAATATTTACCCTATAATTGTCATGCAGCCTTACAGCCAATTAAAAGTGTAATAAATTTCTAAGTAGCAGTAAAGTGATCCAAATTTCATACTGGGGAACAATATCATAAGGAACGGAATGCAATTAGCTTGACCCTTGGCCTTTAACTCTAATTAAGTCGATGAATTTCAAGCTTGTGTGACAAAATCTTACAAATTAGAGAATCACTACTTATCCAGCCCCTAAGGACTATTTTCAGAAGGCCAAATGAGCCCTCTACGGGCTGTGAGAGACTTGCAAAGTTCAAAATACATATATGTATACATGCATTTATACATTTATATGTAATGAACTGATTAATTAAAGTATATTGTAAAGTAGCATGGATTCCTTCTCAGAAACTTTTTCTAAGAAATAGATTTTGAATTAAAAGAATCAACATCCCAGTCCTTATTAAGAATATGTGTGTGTGTGAATCACAGAATTCTCTCACTATAAAATAATAAATTTTACAGAATGTGTTGTTATGGCACAGGGACTGTGGAAAGCAGTAATGAGATTCCTCAAAAACATTAAAAAATAGAAATTCCATTCAATCCAGCTATTCTCTTTATAGGTATCTTCCCAAGAGAGTTAAAAGCATCATATTACAGTGATATGTGTATATCTATGTTCATGGTGGCACAATTCATAATAGCCAAATCTTGGAAGGAGCTACATGTTTATCAACAGATGAGTGGATAGAAAAGTGTGATATTTATGCATAATGGAGTACTACTGCTCCATAAGAAAGGATAAACTTGAATCATTTGTAGGAAGACTGATGCACTTTGTGACCATAGCATTAAGCAAAGTAAATCAGACACACAAATGTAAATATCCCATGGTATCTTTTATATGAGAAACACAAACTATAAATGAAAAGCAAAAAAAATATAGAGATAATAGCAAATAGGGAGATAGATCCTTGAAAAGAAAAGAGGGTCAAGAGATGGAGTAAAGGGGTAGAGCGGGGAGGGAAAAGAGCTAAAAATATTAGGGTATGTTAGGTACGTGTACCAACTCAGAACAAGGAATGCAACCATGTACTGCAAATGGGTATTGAGAAAATAAAGTGATACAACTGGAGAGCCAAAAAAAGAAAATCATTAGAGGGAAAAGTAATTCATGCTGGTATTTTCAAGTGTAGTTAAAACCAATGTTCTCTTAAAAATTATCAGATTCTCTCATGAGGATCTCTAAATATAAAAATTAGCTTTCAAAGATGGGTGAAAAGTCATGAGAATGGTAGGGAAGTCATTGGGTTTTTGAGACAAGATATATATATAGAGATAGGTAGATATGTATTTTTTCTATTTGTTTTGAAGAATGATGACAAAGAGAAAATTTCACTGTTTAAAAATAAGTTTTAAGCATTAATTCTTCCTTTCAATAAACCAATAGACATCAGCAGTACAACTGTCCCAGCTATCCTTGTCTATACATATGTATTTTTTTCCTTTTTTCTTTTCTCCTTTACCTCATCCCAGTTGTTCCTACCCTTTGAGCAATTTCTTTCCCTTTCGCAATCTGGTAATTTGAACAACTAATTTGGAGACAACATTATGCATTATAACAATCATTGTTGAATTCCTATCATCTTGTTTCGTGAAGCTCTGTGTGGTTTATAATGTTTTTTAAATTATTTTTTATTCTCTTTAATTGTTTGATCAATCTTACATTCTTACATCTGGTAATCTGAGCAACTTCACTGAAGATAACAATATGTAATATAAAAATCATTGTTAATTCCTATCATCTTGTTTTGAAATCCTATATCATTTTTATTGTTTTTGTGCCATTTTGTTTTGGTCTTTGTTATTGTTATTTTATTGTTTTTTCCTCTTTAAAATAAAAAAAAGGAAAAAAAAGAGTTTTAAAGGAAAGGCAGCCAAGAGGAGTCAATTATTAGTCTTAATAACAAAAGCTAACTTTCATTAAAGAAAAGTGTGCAGGCCAGGTGCCTCACTGCAGGCTTCTAATCCCAACTACTCAGTAGCTTGTCACACGAAAATTGTGAATTCAAAGGCAAGCTGGGAAATATAACGAGACCCTACCTGAAGAAAAGTAGTGAAAAATATTAGGAATATAGCTCAGTACTCTCTGTCTTCAATCACCAGTGCCTCAAAAACAGGAAAAAAAAAATATGCATTGTAAATGATACTAATGTTTATGATTAGTTTTCTAAAATACATCATAATATCTATTTGTCTGTTTAATTTTAAGTAATTTTATCAATATACCTGCATTGAAGAAAATGTCCACATTTTATATATGTGAAAAATGACACTGAACAACCTCCCTCTGTTCATATAAAAAATCAGTGGATGGGCTTCGAAGTACATTGTAGTATTATAAACTTAAAAGATCAAATCCTTTGCTTTTACAAAGTCTCAAAATAAGCAAAAATATACATTTTGTCTAGACTCAAGAAATTGTGAAAAACTACTCAGTTGAATTTAAAAATTAGTATTGAGAAATGTCATTGCATTAATCTGTGGAAATTACTACTTTCTTGATATAAAAGTAATTTAAATATACATTATGTTTTCACTTTTGTCTCTTTTATTTGCCTTTTACTAATTATCATTTCATATGTGATCATATATGAATTTATAAGCCATGTTGTTTCTAGAAAGTTGTACAAACATTAAGTACAATAATAAAGCCAGAAGCCAGATTAAATAATCAGTTGATGTTAAGTCAATTACAGCAGCAAGAAATGAGTGGGTAAGAGAAAGGAAGAGGGGCTTGAAGTCATAACCATACAGCATGCAGCAATTGCTTATGTGTGTTAGGCCCAAATATTGTTATTAGACTTCTAACAAGGTGTAAAAAATAGAATGAGAGATGATAAATGCAGCCCATAGCCCCTGAGATGAAATCTAATCATTGTTCTAAATAATTAGTATAACTATGAAATAGTAGGGATACTTGGTTTGTAACACAGGAAATTTCAGAAATAGAAATATAGCTATTTTATAGACGTGATGCTTTCCTTTTTATAGACAGACTTGCTGGATTCAAAGTAACAGCCACTAATGAAAGTTAGAAAAGAGAAAAATGACACACCTGAGTAAAATGTCACACTAGGAGAAGCATGGCAATGTCAATAGGCAGAGTCAAGATTCACAACAAAAACTAATTAGAGGATTGACCCTTCCTGCAGACAGACGTGAGGAGTGGACATCTTCAGCACAGAAAAACCTCCTAAAATATTAGCAGTGAATATTTGTAAAGAACTTATGAATTAGTTATTAGGTCAATTCAGTAAAAGTTATTTTAAAATGTAACAACTAATAATGTAATTTTATGGTGTGTTGTTACCTTCTGTTGTAATCCCTTGGGAATAGATTCTGAAAAGGAACTTCCTGCCCTAAAGTTTACAGGACAGTGCACAGAAGGTCAATATCTGTAAAGGAGGGAAAGAAGGGATGCTGGACAGAGGGAGGAATTCTATTGCTGCGCAATTGCCTGAAAGGCCTTAGATTTTCTGGAGGAACCATGGAGCTGTTAGCACTTCACAGTGGGCACTCCTTAAGTTAACAGGGACAGGAACTTATACCCAGTATATACTTCCTTAAAGGTACAATATGAGCTAGGGCAGTTCCTTGAGAGTGATTCAGGTGAAAATCACGAGCTCTCAGCACTCCCCAAAGCAGTAGTGGATAGTAGGAAGAACAGGCTTTAGTATGAATTGAAAGTTCTGGATGTCATACCACTCAATAAAACTCAAAATTAAAAGAGGTGAAAAATCAAAGTTGATTAAATATATTTGTCATTTTTCTTTCACTAGGAGAAAATACCCACTAGCAATTTAAAGAAGGAAAAGTAAACTTTGACTCATGGTTCAGGAGAATCAGTCAATGGTAGCTGGCTTCCAGGTAAAAACATACTGGAAGGTCCTTGCACATCTTGAGAGCCAGTAAGTAGACAGACAAGAGAGGCTTCCGGACTAAGAAAATACACTAC
Organism: Chinchilla lanigera; assembly: GCF_000276665.1. Lineage (NCBI taxonomy): Eukaryota > Metazoa > Chordata > Mammalia > Rodentia > Chinchillidae > Chinchilla > Chinchilla lanigera. Next base: position 2,922,712 of record NW_004955463.1, read on the forward strand.
TGTACCATGCCCCCCCGGGACCTAACTTTTCCAAATAGCCTCACCTCCAAACAGAACAACACATTCAGCTATGAACTCATGAGTGGATTAATCCCCTGATAAGTATAACACACATGATGGGATCACTTTCCAAAATCCCGTCTCTGAACATGTGAGACTTTGGGTGGACATTTCCTATCTGGAGTAATAGTAAGTCATATCTTTTGATGTGTAATGTGATTGAGTATAAGCTAATCATTTAAAAATATTTTCTGAAATGATTTTTTTAAAGAACAATACTGAAGGGACCAGAAAAAAGTGAAAACAAAGCTTTATAAAATAAAGAGAAGAAGAAGGTTTGAAGGGAGGCAAGGCGAATGGGAAAAAAGAATCAAAATATATCATGTGCAGCTACAAATTCCGTATGATGAATGTTATCATTATGCAAATCTGGAAAGTACGAATAAAATAAAAAATGCAAAAAAAGTAAAGAACAGTTCCTTTTATTTCTTTTTTCTGTTTATCATGTATAATCTGACATTGAGATTTTACAGGGTCTTTACATCAGTCATTATATTATAGAATAAAATGTTAATAACACACAATTTCTCTAGAAAGGTATGAAGAAGGAATATACACCCCTGCAAACTACAATTAGCTTCCCTAATAGAAAGATATAAAAACATTGGTCTAAATTTCAGTTTTGTGAATATGATCGAATAAAAGCAGAAAATTCTTGTCTCTAACATCTGAAAAGGGTAGGTAGCATGTTTTGAAAAAGCATTAAGTACACGAGTAAGGCATAAATGAAGAAAGGAAATCTTCATTCAAGAGACATTTAAAAAAAATTAAAAACCTGGAAACCGGGGCATCAGTTCTTGATTTGCTTCTTTGATATTCATCCCATGTCAGATAACTGGAGGGTAGGCTGTGGATCTCCGTGAAACGGAAGGGTGGAGCAGAAATCTCTGCTTAGAAGGAGAGTCCAAAAAGGGCTACTTGACCGTGTGAAAAAACTGAATAGGAATAATAAATATAGCAACCAGCTCAAGGAGACTGCAATGACATTTGCTGTGGGTGTGTCTGGGTAAAGAAGAACATAAGGTAGTGATATGAAACCTGAAGTTCTATTCATAGCCTAGGCTTGCCACTTTGAGTTTTCTATATGAAAATACCCTCTTGTCCTTCTCACTGCCCACACACAGATGTCCCTTGGGACTGGGGTGGGATGGCTTCCACAACTGCTATGAGTACCGCAGGTGACTCCAGGGCCTTTCATACAATAGGCATAGTATTTGCATGTAACCTATTCACTTTCAGCTGAGAATCATGAGTCCCAAACACTCTTAAAAGCACTAGATAATACCAACTCATGAATGCTTCAGCAGAAAAGGAAAGATCAGGATGTTATATGTATATATTAAATCATCTCTTAATTGCTTGTTATACTTCATACAATATAATTGCTATATACAGAGCTATTACTCTGTATTATTCTGAAAATAATGATAAGAAGTAAGAGTCTGTATGTTTTTAGTACAGTCAATTTTCCCCAATATTTTTCATCTATGCTTGGTTGAATCTATAGATATCGGTCTTTCAGATGTGCAGGGCTGATTTTATATCAACATATACTCAGCTCAAGAGATGTACACAGAAAAAATAGATTTCCATAGTGTCCCATAAACAGATGTGATTGTATATGTTTGCCGTGCTTTCTCTGACAGCAAAGATTTTTAGGTCTTCATTTTAACCTAGGGATCTCAATTCCATTTCTCTGCCTCTCCCCAGGCCTGGGTGTGTCTCTTGTCCCTAGCTGGAGTTCTCTTACAGGGTTTGTAATTGAGACTACTGTTAATCCCCTCAGCTCCCACCCCAGGAACAATACAACCTGACCTTTGGAGTTCACAGCTTTGTGTTAGCTCTCGTCCTTATTTGTAACACACACTTTGACCTTACTTTCAAGGTAAGCAATGTATTAGTTTTGCCCTTCTGCACTTACCCAGCCATTGTGCATGCTTCTTTTAGGAGGTGGAGAAGATTGGATTTAATCTTTTCCTATTCTGTAGCTAGTAACAGAAGGCAATGAGTCTACTGGTTCTATTTCAAATGTAACAAAAGAAAACTTTCTGGTTTCTTCTTTGTCATATCTGTACCACTGCTACTTTCCTTATGTACAATTGGCAGAGTGAAGAAAAACGAGAGTAGATAAAACATGCAGGCTTGTATATGATACTTCTAGCAGGTTGTTAGGGACATCTACTTTTCTTTTGTATGATCTGGGAGTTTGTTGCTGCTTGTCTGTGTTTCTTTCTCTATTTTTCCAGTTAATCCTATTACTGTTTAATTGCAACTGTATCATTGCTGACATATGTCACTTCTTCAATGTTGACAAAGAATTTTTTTCAAAGATTGTCTTTGTTCTTTCCCATGTGTGTTTTCTCCATTAACACATCTTATTCAGAATTATAAAGAATGATAGAAATACTTCACTCTAATGTAAATCTTAAAATCTTATCAATTATCATTTAAATCTTATCAATTTTTCATTCTGTCCTTGTTTTTGAAACATAATGGTACTAATACTGGCCAGCAATACTTGCTTTTTCTTCCTTTTAGGATAAGTAAATTTTAGAAAATAGTTTTCTACAAATTGTATTTTAAAATTATAATTTGTAAAGAAAAAATTACTTTGATTTCATTTATTCTATGTTTATCTGCTTCAAATCATAACAATATTAATTTATGATTTTTCCACTTTCCTTTCTTCATTTTCTTAATTCATAAATAATTGAAATTTAACCAACTATATTATCTTTAGTCCTTATAGTACTGATTTTTTAATTGGAACAAGATCATTATTTTTTATTTGATCTAGCAAATTTTAAGAATTATAGAGTTCATTGCATGGCTACAACTTTGCCAAGGATTTCTTGAAGATGTAGAACTAAAAAGAATTTCTAGAAGAAAACAAAGCTCTGAAAGCAAATATAAAATTTACTTTAAAAGGGTTAAAGTATTCATATACATTTCTTCTCTAATGCACAGTGAAGTAATTATTAACACCATCCTTCTCTACATCAATATTTCCTTTAAAAATAATTTTTTCAAATACTTCATTTTTGTTGCTTTTACTCAGTAAGCTACTGCTTGGAAAATGAGATCAGTGCCTGATTTTTGGCATTGCTAGATACTTCATGGTGATAAAGGTGCTCTGACCAAGTGAATACCCTGTGTGACCGGGGCAGATCTTAGTGTAAGAGTGGGAAAGGGCCCTTTTAGGTCTTAGTATTAATAATATTATTGAAAATATGCAGTCTTAGTGAAGAAGCAAGGTCAAAACAAACCATGATTATTTTGTTTTAAGCACAATCTGCTCCTGATAATTTAAATACTTATAAATTTAACAAGAACTCACTAGTTTTTAAAATTATCTTTAAGAAAAAATTTCTATTTTAAGAAAACAATTCGAAAAGGTTTTTCCCAACCTTTATCCATAGCCAAAACACTGACGAATTGAGACATGAAGTAAAACACTAGTCAATTCCATCAATTCCGAGAAGCTGAGCTACACCTAGAAGATACTTGATCTGTCACCCCTCTGTCACTCTTGTCCTATCTCCTCATCTTATGCATGATTCAAAAGGTCTGCACCTCCACATCAACACCATACCATACCCGTCTGTTCTTAGCACCACTCACCCCAGCTCTTCTCTTTATCTTATTTCTATTTCATGTCAGTAATAAAGTTATGCACATGTCTGAAAAACTACTGGTCTAACAGTGACTTTGCTGGCTTGTATAATGGGTCCATCTGATCTATCACCCATGGAGAGGTAAGAGAGCTGTGCAAAGCTTTTGTTGTGGTCTGTGACTATGTCTACTTCTAAGCCCAGAGGGAAGTTCATCAGAAGGGACTGAGAGAACCCAGCAAAAACTCCTTTGTATTACACAGGACATAATAGTGTCTGGTTTGAATCAATGAGTTAAGAAAGTAAAAAAGCCTCATTTGGCCCTTTAACCATTTAAAATATATATCAAACTGCTTTTGCCCCTTGCCTTGCCCATTTCAGGAGATGTCAATCTTCTTTTTCCTTTGAAATAAATTTATCTCTCCAGATAAGTTTATCAGGATAACTTTATAACAATCAACTATTGCTGTATAAATCCTGGTTCTTTCCATGGCCCTAACCCTATTCTGATGGTCTTGAGGACTTCTTCCAACAATCACCTTCTAAAGCTCTATTTAAAAATCACTCCTAAGTCATGTGGATATGATCAATGACTTGCTTAGAAAATAGTTTCCAAAGTTTTCTTCTGAATCAATGGTATTTGTACAAAGAATTAATCATTCGTATCCCCTAAATGATTTAATTTACAAATAAGTCTGAGAACTGTTAGATTAAACAGGGTTAAAAATGTTTAGAGCAGGGGTCTGGGGTATAGCTCAGCAGCACAGCTTCTGACTGGCAAGAACAAGGTCCTGAGTTTAATTTTTGGTACCCCTCTGAAAAAAATGTGTAAAGAAACACAAATCTGCAGAGATTTTAATAATCATATATACATATGTATGTTATGTGACCCTAAAAGAGATGTATAATTTTCAATTAATTTGACAAGAGAGCATTTTAATGATATATGGAATTGGACTATTATTCCAGAAGGTATAGTTTAAGGCATATGATGTTTATTAAGAGTAATGGAAACTCCTCTAAGCCTTACAGTTTCACAGGTTTAATACGGATATTTTTTATCATTAAAGTGCAAATAAATGTTCCCGTTTGTCATAAGTAGTTATTCAGAACTATAGGATCTTTTCTCATCATTACTCCATCCTCCGCTGGGATTTAAAAGTCTTTTATTTCCAGCGATTTGAGAGAGGCATAAAAATGGCCCATGAACATTTCAAAACTCCTAATTTGGCACCTTTATTTCTACTTCAATTGCATGATAAGAATGAATCTCAAAATCGCAGTTTGATGCATGCATGGGAAAGTGTAAAGAAAATCTAGTCTCTGTGTGGGTAGCTATTTCCAAGGCACACCATTTAAAATAAAAGAGGAGAACAGCATTTTGGTGAACTACTCAATTCTACCACATCTAGTTAAAGGAGTTTTTTATTCTACTATATAGTTTGTGGGAGAGGAGGAAGGATAAAAAGGAAATTGGTAGAAAGTACCTTCTCTGTATGTGTAAGTCAGCAAAGATAGTTTCAGGAAACCTTGAACATTGGTGAGTGAATAAATCTCTTCATTAGAATATACTTATGCATATTGGTTTGGATACGATTCCTATTAGTGACAATATACACATTAAATATTCAAAGTGAAGTTAATGAGCTAGTCTGGAAACTACCAGCAATTTACAATGCTGTTTCTACAGAGAACACACTCTTCTTAAAATTAAAAAGGAGTTTGATGATTATTATTAGTTTAGGATATGACTCTAATAAGTTTTATTTATTTTCCTACTATGTCTATTTGTTTCTGATTTCATATTTATTTTCTATTTCCTATTTATTGTTCCTAAAAATGATCTCATTAAATAAATCTAATTCTATGAATATGTAAGCTTTTATAGATGCATAGATGTTCTGAAAATCTCTCCATTTAAAATATTTTAAAATCCAGTGAAATTTTTATAAGTTTAGAAAATGATATTTGTATTTCACTCACTGGTTGGAAAAGAAATCAATACTTTAACATTTTATAAAGCTGTAAAAATATATTTTTAGCCATTTGTCTCCAGTATTTACAAGGCTGTATTTTTGTATTTTATTTTCATGTGTATTAGATTTACGTCACCAACCACATTATACTCTCTCCAGGAAAATATGCTATGTCTTATATTTACTGATCATTCTTGAATTTATCAAATATATGATGAGTATCACTTATATGCCAAGTGTCATCCTGGCATCAGGAATATCTTGAAGAAAAAATATAATCTGCTTCTCAAAACTACTCAGTCTACTGGAATACACAGGAATGAAAATATGTCATTAAAACACAACACAGTACAAGTACTTGCAGTTACAAACATTTATTAGTTTTCAGACACTTAATACTATGATACATATATGTGAAATCTATTAATAAATGAAATTATTATTTTACGGTTACAGATCCAAAAACCCACACACAGTATAAGAAGCTCCTGGAGATGATCAGGTTGTTTATGAATTTATAGGCACGCATCTCACTCAACCTCTGTGACAAAGGTAGAAGATGAAAAACTGGATGAGGAAAAATGGGAATAAAGAATATCATCACCAGCTCTCAACACTGCTAAGGATCTTTGTACAGACCTTTGCATTTGCTTCATACTGAATGACTCTAAGCCAGTGAGTCAGGATATAAATTCATTCTGAATCCAAAAAGTATATGCTGAAATAGAGTGAAATATAAATTACTGATAAAGTCATGTAAAAATTATATTCCAAAGCATAACCCAAGTTTTGAACTATGATGTAAACTGATTGTCCTCATAGCTATATGAGATACAATCTTTGGAATGAAATGATTTCTTGTATGCAGATGGTTACAAATGTCATGTAACACTATAAAAGTAAGAATTGTGTATATCTTTGGGCGACAGTGGGAGGAGAAGTTATGCAGAGTGATTAACAGGTAGTGTCTGGATTGCTGGGTCTATTTTCCTTCTTAAAATGGCTGGCGAGAAAGAAGAAAGATAATGACAGATGACACAAATAATTCATGATTGATATAAATTTTATTGTTCAAAATCACCCATTTCTAGATGAATGCCTACTGAAATTTACTTTTGTACCAGAAAAGGCACTGTAGATTATTAATTGTAGTGTTATTTGTGATAGTCCAAACCTGGAAGCAGTTTAAAGATCCATAAGCAATATGCTGTGTAAATAAACCCTGAATTTATTTTACAATGGAAATGTTCTTGTATGCATGCACTAAGATTTGTCCATCTGGAGCCATATAGACAAATCTCAGAAACAATACTGGGAAAAAAAGACCAACACATACTGTATAAATCCACTTAAATGAAGTTCTAAGATATGAGCCTTAAAATATTGTTTTGCTTTGTTTGACACAGGATCTTGCTGCTTAGTTCAGGCTGACCTTAAGCTCATTATGAAGGCCACATTGGTCTCAAACTCATGGCAATCCTCCTGCCTCAGTCTCCCAGTGTTGGGATTACAGGTGTACATAACCATGCCTGTCCAAATATTAAGTTTTGAAATGCAATTTTAATTAGTAAAATAGAAATATAATCACAGAAGTTGTATCAGTAAAAGTCACATCTGCGTCTATGGTGCCTTTGATGCTAATTGAGAGGTTTTGATGTTGACGAAATCTACAAAGAATCCTAGAGTATCATAGATGATCTTTCCACATAACTGGGAGGAGATTACAGTGCTGTTCCAACATTAATGTGTCATTAAAAGGTGATTTCACGTTTTTATCAACTTTAAGGTGTGTGTGATTATAAATTAATGTTAAAATCCAGTTTTTTTAAGAAAGTTATCTTATTTCAACTACATTCTTTGGAGTTGCTCTTTAAAGGCTACACTTTTCTTTAATAAACAGAAAGATTTAATTTTCATGCTTGCAAACTAGGGTTAAAATGTTCTCTTCAAACTAGTCTTCAAGTATGTGTAATATATACTACACTGAGTGCACCATTTTTGTATAGTAAATAATATATATAGACTTTACTTGTGTATCTTCAATACATAAGTTAAATCACTGTCTCACTAATGATGCTAATGATGAATGCTAGTACAGCGAAGACTGGGGAAAAATGGGAGCTGGGGATTTAGTTCAGCGGCACATCCCCTGCCAGGCAAGTGTGAGGATGTGAGTTCGATTCCAGGTACCGGAAAAAAAAAAAAAACCAAAACCCAAACAAAAAAAAAAGGAGAAAAATGTATCTCAACAGAGAAAAGAGAGTAAGAAAGAATAGTAAAAGTATATTAGATTATTGTATTAACATAAGCCATCAAACTTAGAAGATAGTCAATAAATTATTTCTTAAAAAAATTAATACCTTAAAATTTGTTCACTCCTAAAACAGTAAGAGAGAACTTATGTTAAGTATTTTTTCTAGAAACTATATATTTCTTACTAGTATTCAATTAGCCTAATACATTATTCAAATTAATCATTTTTTATAATATTTTAAACAACTTGAATCAAAGTACAACTTCTAAAGCGTTTCATCATTTCATTTCAGAATTTTAAAAAATGAAATTATTGGGGCTGGGGATTTAGCTCAGAGGCAAAAGCGCCTGCCTGGCAAGCGCAAGGTCGTGAGTTCGGTTCCCGGTACTGGAGAAAAACCAAAAAAAAAAAAAAAAAAAAAAGAAATTATTATAGCAATTTAAAATGACAAACTATTATTAACACAAGACTAAAAAAGTTTATTAATATTCAGACCTGAAATATCCTTTATATATTCACCCACCAATCATTTATTTTAGCTGCCCGCTAGAATGTCCCCTGACTGAAGTCTCTGAAGCACTGAAGAATAAAGTCCGATCTCTTTTTAGCTTCTATTCCATTGCTCACCAAAGTAAATTTCATGATTGACAGACACACAACATTTATGTTAAATTTAACCTTCCCATTTGATGAAAATTATTTCACTTAATCCTGAAATTTACATATACAGCTACCCATCTCAAATGATATCTTTGTCAATGACAGATCATATTTGAGAGTGGCCCTGTGAGATTATATTTCTTGGGGACCTTGACGCCATCTCAGTTTAAGGACTTTCTGTACATAGCTTTATGACATGTTCAGAGTGCATCCTTATGTTAAATGGTACATGACTGTACATATATACATGTTCTACAGTTACAAACCTTATAATGGTTTATTTTGTAAAATATGTGTATTTGGATCAAAAAATGTGTGGAACAAAACATTCAAATACGAAGATGGGATCAAAGATTTAAATGTTAAAGCAGAATCACTAAATCTACTGAAAGAGAAAGTAGGTTGAAACCTTGAAGACATAGGAGTAGGCACAGTCTTCATGAACAAAACACAACCTGCATAGGAAACACATCAAAGATTCAACAACTGGGATCTCAACCTGTTAGAAAGCTTTTGTACGTCAAAAGAAATCACCAGTAGAGTGAAAAAACAACCCACAGAATGGGAAATATTTTAGCTAACTGTCCCTCAGACAAAGGACTTATATCTGGAGCATATAAGAATTGAAAAACATCAGACCTTCCAACTTCAAAGACCCAATCCAAAAATGGGGATCTGAGATGAATACACACTTCTCAGATGAAAAAATACAAATAGCAAATAAATATATGAAAAAATATTCAACATCATTGATCATTGGAGAGATGCAAATTTAAAAAAAAAATTAGAGTTCATCTCAACCCAGTAACATTGGCTGTCATCAAGAAATAGAACAGCAACAAATGCTGGAGGGGCTGTGGGAAAAAATGAACAGTTTCCACTGTTGGTGGCAATGTAGACGTGTGCAACCACTTTTGAAATCAGTCTGGAGATTCCTCAAAAAATTAGGATAAGAGGTCCCTTTAAACCCAGCCATTCCCCTTCTGGGTATTTTTCCAGAAGAATTTAAAACATCACACCACATCGATATATGTGCACCTATGTTTATAGCATCACAATTTGTCATACCAAAATCTTATAAACAACCCAAATGCTCATCACCTGAAGAGTGGATAAGAAAAATGTGGTAATTTAATACAATGGAGTATTACTCAGCTATAAAGAAAGATAAACTCAAGGCTTTTATAGGTAAATGGATGCAACTAGAGAATATACTCATTAGTGAAATAAATCAGACCCACTTGTGTGAACACCATATTGTCTCCCTAGTGTAAGAACCTGCAAGAGTAAATAAAACAGAGAAGTACGGGCTGGGGATTTAGCTCAGCGGCAAAGCGCCTGCCTGGCAAGCACAAGGTCATGAGTTCGGTTCCTGGTACCGGAGAAAAACCAAAAAAACAAAACAAAACAAATAAAACAGAGAAGTACAATAGATACTGTGAAAGGGAAAGAAATTGCTTAATAAGAAAGAACAACTGGGATGAGGGATAGGAGAAGAAAAAGAATGAAGGAAAGGAAATTATACACACACACACACACACACACACACACATATATATAGAGAGAGAAGATAATCAAGATAATTGTATTACTAATTTCTATTGTTTTATTGAAAGGAAAAGGTAATGTTTAATTGCTTGATCAATCTTGCATACTTATATCTGATAATCTGAGCAAATATTTTGAAGATAACAATAAATAATAAAACAACTATTGTT